>NC_092874.1:472248819-472335530 GCF_028372415.1 Notamacropus eugenii | reverse complement strand
TCCTTCCTTCCTCCTCCTTCCTTCCTTCCTTCCTTCCTTCCTTCCTTCCTTCCTTCCCTCCCTCCTTCCCTCCCTCCTTCCTCCCTCCTCCCTCCCTCCCTTCCTTCCTTCCTTCCCTCCTTCCTTCCTCCCTCCTTCCTCCCTCCTCCTTCCTCCCTCCTTCCTTCCTTCCTTCTGTCCCTCCTCGCTTCCCTCCTTCCTTCCCTCCCTCCTTCCTTCCCTCCTCCTCCTCCTCCTTCCTTCCCTCCTTCCTTCCCTCCCTCCTTCCTCCCTCCTTCCTTCCTTCCTTCCTTCCTTCCTTCCTTCCTTCCTTCCTCCTCCCTCCTCCTCCTCCCTCCCTTCCTTCCTTCTCCTCCTTCCTTCCCTCCCTCCCTCCCTTCCTTCCTCCTTCCTTCCTTCCTTCCTCCTTCCTTCCTTCCTTCCTTCCTTCCTTCCTCCTTCCTTCCCTCCTTCCTCCTTCCCTCCTTCCTTCCCTTCCTTCCTTCCTTCCTTCCTTCCCTTCCTTCCTTCCCTCCTTCCTTCCTTCCTTCTGTCCCTCCTCGCTTCCCTCCTTCCTTCCCTCCCTCCCTCCTCCTCCTTCCTTCCTTCCTCCTTCCTTCCTTCCTTCCTTCCTTCCTTCCTTCCCTCCTTCCTTCCTTCCTTCTGTCCCTCCTTCCCTCCTTCCTTCCTCCCTCCCTCCCTCCCTCCTTCCTTCCTTCCTTCCTTCCTTCCTTCCTTCCTTCCTTCCTTCCCTCCTTCCTTCCTTCCTTCTGTCCCCTCCTCGCTTCCCTCCTTCCTTCCCTCCCTCCCTCCCTCCCTTCCTTCCCTCCTTCCTTCCTTCCCTCCCTCCCTCCCTTCCTTCCCTCCCTCCTTCCTTCCTTCCCTCCTTCCTTCCTTCCCTCCCTCCCTCCCTCCTTCCTTCCTTCCTTCCTTCCTTCCTCCCTCCTTCCTTCCTTCCCTCCTTCCTTCCTTCCTTCCTTCCTTCCCTCCCTCCCTCCCTCCTTCCTTCCTTCCTTCCTTCCTTCCTTCCTTCCTTCCCTCCTTCCTTCCCTCCTTCCTTCCTTCCCTCCTTCCTTCCCTCCTTCCTTCCTTCCTTCCTTCCTTCCTTCCTTCCTTCCTTCCTTCCTTCCCTCCTTCCTTCCTTCCTTCTGTCCCTCCTTCCTTCCCTCCTTCCTTCCTTCCCTCCTTCCTTCCCTCCTTCCTTCCCTCCTTCCTTCCTTCCTTCTGTCCCTCCTCGCTTCCCTCCTTCCTTCCCTCCCTCCCTCCTTCCTTCCTTCCTTCCTTCCTTCCTTCCTTCCTTCCTTCCTTCCTTCCTTCCTAACATGTATAGCATTTTGCAAACCTGAATATACCATCTAAATGTTAGCTACAATAATAAATATTAATAAACACCAGTAATAATAATTAGCATTTATAGAGCAATAAAGTTTGCAGAGCCCTGTGCACATCACCTCATCTGATCCTCACAACATCCCTGGCACGTGTTATTATTATGCCCATTTTACAAATGATGAAACTGAAGCAGCCAGAGGTGAAGTGACTTAGCCAGGGTCACACAGTTGATAAGTGTCTGCAGCCAGATTCGAACCCTGGCCTTCCTGAGTCCAGGTCCAGCACTTTCTCCATCCCACCATCTATTTGTTCATTTACCTACTGATTTACTTGTTTGTCATTTTTCTCTTTCGCAGACTGTTTTTGAGAGGAATTGTCACTCGGAAGACTGCGCAGCTGATCTGAAGCTTCAGGGCAGACTGCTGCTCTCTGGGTACGTGGGCCTTTCGGGGTCAATCATTCCCTTGCACCCCTGAGCAGTTTCCCTTGGGGGTGCTGAGGGTTGTCGGAGAGGCCGAGCTGGAGACACAATGAGCAAATCTAAGGTGATCGACGTTAAAATGTCTTCTGTGAAATCATTTTTCATTTTCTAAAAAGGTGACCTGGTTTGCCCCCTCCTCCTGACCCCAGGGGCTGTATCCGGCTTGTCATCTGGCTATGCCTGGGCCCTGCCCTTTTCTCCTTTCCATGCTCACAATGCTTCTTTCCTTCTTCCTATTTGCTCAAGGCTCCTCCCATTAACTGGGATGGGAAAGTAGCTCTTGGGGGCCAGGAAAGAAGCCAGGGAGGGATCTTTTATTTGTTCAGCATTTCCTTTCTCAGTCTCTGACTCTGCCCAGGCTAAAGGTGAGCCTCACACGTGCTTTCTGCTCCTTTTTTCTGGTCTTTTGGGGAGCTTTTTTCAGGCCCAAAGTGCTGAGCCTGAATTGTTTAAGCCATAGCCCAGGGGACTTCCTGTTTGACCTGATTCCTCCTGTGAGATTTTTAGCTCTGGGGTCAGGGAGAAAGAGGTAAAAGGTCTCTCACCATGTCTCAGCAAGTGCCTTGTCAGTGCTTTGAAAGGGATCTATTTATAACTGGGGAAGGGGAGACCATGTTGGAAGATGTGACATGCCATAGGGTGGTTACCAGGAAATGCACCTGGAACCTTTGACCTGAGGAGCATCAGTGAAAGGTTAGTGTCTGATGAGCCTCAACTAGCCCAAACACATGGGGCGCAGATGTGGAGCCCACCATGGAGCTGCTGTCACTCCATCCCCTAGGTAACAGGGTGGGGTGGAGGAGTGGGCCTAGGGGCGTGTGTCTGCCAAGTTTAGTCACCACTTAAAATTCATGGAAGGGGTGTTGGGCTGCCTATTGTTAGCAAACATGACCTCATCTTGTTGGGAAACCAAACCAGAAGAAGGCCCTTACAAAGGATTTTAGTCTCTTGGCTGGCCAATTTGGGCAGGTCCTTGCCCTCCCTGGGCCTTGGCTTCCTCATCTCTGAAGTGAGAGAGTTTAAATGAATTCAGGCCAGATTCATCTCCTCCAACCCATGGAGGCCAGGAGATGAGGCAACTAGCCTACTGATTGTGCTCACTGTCATTTCCATTTTCCTGTAATTACTTCTCTCAGCTGTTTTTTTGTTTTTCCTTTGAGGTCCATTCAATCAAAATGTTCCACCCCATCCAAATAATGGTGGACGGAGTATGTCAACTGTCCCCCTCTCTCCCAGGTCATTCTCCCTTCTTTCTCAAGGTGTTCAGCCCCTGGCTTACCATCTTTCTTTCCTCTCCAATTCTTGCCCTTATTTTAGGGGACTTTCACATCCTCAAAGATGCTAAGCCCCTTCACCTCTCATTTCCATAGTTTTCTTAAATCTCAGGACCTACTCAACCATGCCAGGGATGGTCACACATTGGATCTCACCATTACTCACAGTTGTCCTATTTTGCTAATTAGAAACTCTGGCCTTCTCCTATCTGACCCTAAGCTTCTGTCATTCCACCTCCCCCTATGCTTCCTTCACCCTTGTTGAGACAGACTCTTAGCATTTTCTCAGGTTGTCTCTGCTGTGGTTTCACATCTCTCCCACTCTGGTCATGACCCTGTCATCCACCATTCCACTTCTATGCCATCTCCTCACCGCCATGCCCTGTATCTATTCTTCTCATCCATGGATCACTTCCACCTTCTACCTTCTCTGCTCTTGCTCACGAGTGATTAAATAAAACTGCCGCTCTCACAACCTTGCTGACAGATATAATATCAATTCGTGTTGTCCTACTTGTACTGGGCCTTCACTGCAGCAAAGCAGCCCTTTTATTCCTCCTTGATTGATTTCCTAAGTCGCTACCCCCAGAAGCTATTCCAAACCTTCCCTTCCCTGCTCTAGCCTGCTATACCTCCCTCCTCCCTTTTCTCTCAGCTTAGGATCCTGCCTTGTACTTTAACTGAGAAAACTGGGACCATCTGGGAGCTCCCTTCTCCCATTTTCTTAGTCTCAACCCCCCTTGATATCATCTCCCACTCTCCTCTTCTACCTACCGCGTCTTGTCTTTGACAAGGTAGGCCCTTCTGCTTGCCAAGGCCACATTCCCTACCTGTGCACTTGATCCCCTCCCCTCCCCTCTCTTCCAACAGATCACATCCTTTGTAACTCAAATGAAACTATTTTCTCCAAAGTTACTGACAGTATCTCTTTTTCATGTTTACAGAGTATTCATGTTGTTTTTCCTAATATATTTTGTTTTTACATCATGCAAATTTCCCTCCTCCTTCTTCTCCTAGAGAGCTACCTCCTATAATGAATTAAAAGAAAATGAAATATCACATGTGAGGGAGGAGCAGAGAGAAGGCCGCTGTGCCTGGACCATGGAGGGAAGGAAGGACTGAATGGAGCATGATGGCTTTGCCTCTTCCATAAAATGAGATCTCGTTCCACCTCTTCCACCAGAGGAAAGTGGCACATCTCTTCATCTCTTCATGGAGGCCAAGAATGGTCACACCGTATTTAGCTTTGTTTATTGTCTATACCGTAGCAGCTCCTCAAAACTTCCCCATGTTTCTCTTTCTAACTTAGAGTCTTAGAGGGCTGCTGAGGGCACTTAGAGGTTAAGTGGGTGCCCAAGATTACACATCCTGTCTTTGTCAGAAACAGGACTTGAACCCAGGTCTTCCTGACTCCAAGGCTGGCTCTCTGCCCACTCTATGTTTTCTTTGAAGTCATCTAGAAAACTAATCTTGTTATACCATAGTCACCTTTCATTTGAGACCAACACTTATGTTCCCAGAAAGATCCATCTGCCTTAGACATTGAGGTTGGCTGTGGGTGACTTTTGGTTACTTCAGAAAACCTGGCCCACCTTCAGAGGACAAAGATCTAGTGTTCCTGAGGATACTTGGAGGGCTATATTATAGACACATTTGTTTACTAGTTTTTATTGTCAATCCATCATTCAGTCATATCTGACTCTTTGAGACCCCACAGACCATAAGATGCCAGACTCTTCTGTCCTCCACCATCTCTTGGAGTCTGTCCAAATTCATGGCCATTGCTTCCATGACATTCTCTACCCATCTCATCCTCTGCCATACACTTCTCCTTTTGCCTTCAATCTTTCCCAGCATCAAGGTCTTTTTCCAGTGAGTCCCCTCTTCTCATTATGTGGCTAAAGTATTTAAGATTCACTTTCAGTATTTGACTTTCTAGTGAATAGCTTGAATTAATTTCTTTAAGCATTGACTGATTTGATCTCCTTGCTATCCAAGGGATGCTCAAAAATCTTCTCTAGCCCCATAATTCAAAAGTATCAATTCTGCAGCACTCAGCTTTCCTTATAAGTTCAACTCTCACAGTCATACATTGGCTACTGGAAAAAACCTTACTTTTGACTCTATGGACCTTTGTTAGCAAGGTAATATCTCTGCTTTTTGGTCTGCTGTCCAGGTTTGCCATGGCTTTCCTTTCAAGGAGCAAGTCTTTTTTAATCTCATGGTTGCAGTTGCTGTCTGCAGTGATCTTTCAGCCCAAGAAAGGAAAATTTGACACTGTTTCCCTTTCTTCTCCCTCTGTTTGCCAGGAAGTGATGGGACCAGTTGCCAAGATTGTAGATTTTTTTAAATGTTAAGCTTCAAGCCATCTTTTACACTCTCTTCTTTCACCCTCATTAAGAGACTTCTTAATTCCTCTTCACTTCCTGCCACCAGAATGGTATCTTCAGCGTATCTGAGATTTGTTGATGTTTCTCCTGGCAAGCTTAATTCAGGTTTTTGACTCATCCAACCTGGCATTTTGCATAATGCACTCTGCATATAAGTTAAATACATAAAGTGACAATATACAGCCTTGTCACACTCCTTTCCAATCTTAAACCAGTCAGTGGTTCCATGTTCAGTTCTAACTATTGCTTCTTGGCCCACATATGGATTCCTCAGGAGACAAAGATGATCTGGTACTCCTGTCTCTTTGAGGTCTTGCCAAATTTTGTTGTGATACACACAAAGGCTTTAGTGTAATTGATGAAGCAGAAGTAGATGTTTTTCTGGAACTCCCTGCTTTCTCCATAATCCAGCGGATGTTGGCAATTTGGTTTTCAGTTCCTCTGCCTCTTCTAAAACCAGTCTGCCCGTCTGGTAATTTTCATTTCATGTATTGCTGAAACCTAGTGTGCAGAATTGTGCGTATAACCTTGCTGGTGTGTGGAGTGAGGCCCCCTTCACTTCATTCTCCTGGATATTTGGCTCTAGATCAGCAACTCCACCATTGTGGCCACCAGTGATGCCAACATCTTTCTTGTATGGTTTCCTTGGTGTATATTTTCTCCACCTTTTCTTGATCTCTTTTGTGTCTATTAAATCCCCTCATTTTGGTGTTTTTCTCATGACCATTTTTGCTTGAAACTCTTCCTTGATGTCTGATTTTCTTGGGAAGCTCGTCTTTCCCTTTCCATTGTGTTCTTCCATTTCTTTGCGCTGCTCATTTAAGAGCTTTTCTCTGACATTCTCTGTTCAGTTGGGTATGTCTTTCCCTTTCCATTGTGTTCTTCCATTTCTTTGCATTGCTCATTTAAGAAAGCCTTCTTATCTCTCCTTGCTTTTCTCTGACATTCTCTGTTCAGTTGGGTGTGTCTTTCCCTTTCCATTGTGTTCTTCCATTTCTTTGCATTGCTCATTTAAGAAAGCCTTCTTATCTCTCCTTGCTTTTCTCTGACATTCTCTGTTCAGTTGGGTGTGTCTTTCCCTTTCCTTTTCCTTCTTTTCTCAGCTGTTTGTAAAGCTTCATCAGGCAGCCATTGTCCTCTCTTGCTCTTCTCTTTCTCTGGGATGTTGTTGTTGTTAACTCCTGTACAATATTGTGAATCTCCGTCTATAGTTCTTCAGACACTTTATCTACCAGATCTAACCCCTTGAATCTATTCATCACCTACACTATGTATTCATAAGGGATGTTATTTAGGTCATACTTATATGGTTTTCCCTGTTTTCTTCCATTTAAGTCTGAGTTTTTAGTAAGTAGCTCATGATCTGAGCCACCACCAGCTTCAGTCTTGTTTTGATTGACTATATGGAGTTTCTGCACCATTGGCTGCAAAGTATATAATCGACCTGATTTCGATATTGACCCTCTGGTGATGTCCATGTGTAGAGTTGCCTTTTGGGTGTTTTCTATGACCAGTGAATTTTCTCTGCCCTATTTCACTTTGTACTCCAAGGCCAAACTTGTCTGTTATTCCAATGATCTTTTGATTTCCTGCTTTAGCATTCCAATCCCCTCTGATTGGCAGCTCAATTCCAAGAATTTATTAAGTCCCTACTATCTGCAAGGCATGCATTAGGTGCTAAGAGGGGTATAAAGACAAAACAAACACACCCCCTCACAGTTGGCCTCAGTGCTCCAGGGGTTTACACTCTGAACATTCAGTGGTTTTCCGTTTGGGGGGCACCTGGCATTTGGAGTGAAATCTGTGGTAGTGCCACACAGAGAACATGACTCCCAGAGAAACCTATGAATCAGACCTCAGGGAAGGTACGCCAGAGGGTAAAGAAGAGACCAGGCTTCTCAGAGCACCCTTGAAACAGAGTACTGGCCTTAAACACTGACTAGCTGTGTGACGCTGGACAAGTTGCTTAACCTTTCTCTGTCTCAGTTTCCTCATCTATAAAATGGGCATTATAATAGTACCTACCTCCCTGGATTGTTGTGAGGATCAAGTGACATATTATCGGTAAAGCTCTTAGCAAACCTTAAGTCACTAGGTAAATGCTATTATTTCGGATGTAAGTCATACTTATGCACTGCCCTGTAGTATCCAAAGTGCTTTTTTACCTGTCTCTCCCAATAGCACTATAAAATGGAGAGCACAGCAGCAAAGCCTTCATTTATCTGTTGAGGACACTGAGGCTTAGAGGCCTCGAGGCACTCGCCCAGATTGTAAGGGGTGGAGCTAGAACTTGGCCTCAGGAGCCTTCCCCATGCTCAGCATCACCTCGGCTGCTGACCATTTCAGGAGAGAGAGAGAGTGTCCCTTTGGGGCCAGTGTTTCCACTCTCCTGATTTCTCCTGACACTGGGGAAGAACATTTCCAAAAGCTTTGAGTTAGCATCTTTCAGAGATGTGCTTGGAGGTGGCCAAGAGCATCCTGGAAGTAAGGGACTGGAAACCCAAGAGCAGGATGGTAAGGAAGGGAGAGTCCTTTTCATGTAAGGGGCATTTGGGGGTCTTTTCACTTCTGGAACTCAAGGTTGCTTCTGCAGATGTAGAATAGGAGTCAGTAGCATAACTAGCTCATTTTGTTCAAAGGCAAGAATGTAAAACTGTGCTCCTTCCATCCTAAAGTTGTGTGTTTGGGATGATGGATGTGCCCTCTGGCTTTGTGCACCCAAGGCAATTGCCTGTTACCTCATCTTTGTTAAGGCTCCAGTGGGAATGGGAGGCACTTAGGGAAAAATCGTACACTACTGATGGACAGTTGGGGAGGCAGGAGAATCTCCAGCAGCTTGGGGCTCTTCAGAAGGGGCTGCCTTTGTCTTGGGAAAATGGAGAGAAAGGAAAGCAGCTGGAAGTAATTGTGTCCCTGGGATCCATCGAGGAAATGGAACCTGAGAGCAGGAAGTGATCAGCCCTGGAGCAGTTTTGTGCCTTCTTCCCCCTTCCCCCCACCTCCACTGGGCACCTTGACCTGTGTCAAGCTGGTTGTTTTTTAAAATTCAGGGAACACATTAACTCCACATTAGGTCCTGAACCAGGGATTTAATGGGGCTGTTCCTACTCCTGAAATGACCATGATCCAATTTACAATGTTACGTTCTGGGAGTGCCTGTGAAAAATGGACAAAAATCCCTCCCTTGTCTTTCTGTGCTTTGATCGAAGGGTTTTTAAAAACAAAGTAAACAAACTTTTTTGTGTGTGTCATGGAGGCCTTTGGTAGTCTGGTGAAGCCCGTGGACCCTTTCCCAGAATATGGTTTTAAATAACTGAAGGAAATGTTGTATTTCAGTTAGAGGTTATTGAAAATAGAGATGTGATCTGTTTAGTTTTTCTATCCAGGTTCACAGACCCTTGAAATCTATCCACAGATCTCTTGGTGGGGGTTAAAGAATGGTGGCCCCATAATGTGAGGCAATGGGCCTCAAGGCGACCCCAAATGTCCTGGACAAAAAGGACAGCTCATTCTGTGAATCTTTTGTGTTGTCTGTGTCCATGAGGGCCCAGAATCAAACAGGAGGAGCAGAAAGCCTTGAGGAAACTGTAGTCCTTTGAAGAACCCCAGACCTCATGACATGAAGGCCCATCTTTTTAATAGCAAGATTTCTCCAGTGATACAGTTTTCTAAATCAGTACACTGTCTGTAGGAGTTCACTACCTCTGCTGCATACTCCATCCAGATGGGATAAAGATGAGGGATCTGAATTCAAGTCATCAGGTGGTAGGTGGCAGTTGGGTTGAACCTTCACAGTAAAAAGGGATTCTAAGAGGTGAAGGTGAGGAGAACATGGGTCCCAGGCGATGGGGACAAGTCTGTTCAAAGGTTTGGAGCAGGAATTGGAGTGTCACATAGGAGAACCTCCCCCCCACCCCAGGTCAGTTTATTTGGAATATAATGTGTGGGAACATAGAGTGTGACCCTAGAACTTAGTAAATAGTAGGTGCTTAATAAGTGCTTGTCGGTTAATGACTGATTATGACAGAGTCTGTGAAAAAGACCAGCAAAGGAAGCTTAGAGTCTGCAGCTAGTGAAGAGTTCAGGGAGAGGTGTGTCTAGTTGATCCCAGAAGTAAGGGGTGGGGCTCTGGAGTCTACAGAGTTGGGACAGGGGCCACAGTCAAACTCCTGCTTTGGGAGCATCACATTGGCACCTTGCAGAGAATGGATTGACAGGAAGAGGGATTTAAGCCTGTTGTAATCTATGGCACAAGAGGTATGATTCTTTAATAAAAAAATCCCCCCCACTCTTGTACTGGGCCCAGGCCTGGCTCTCAAATTGGCCTTAAGTGCTGATCCTTGCGGGACTTTCCCATTTGGCCCTAGATTGACGGTACCATGTCCAGGGACCTTGGGAAAATGTCTGCCTCTGTGTGGTAAGCCTCAAACCAACATTGCCAGGAATCCTATTAGGAAAGAATGCAGGAATCTGGTTATAAACGCCGCCAGTGGCCATGTGCTCCAGGGAGCACCCTGCCATGTGCAGTGCCTTCTCATTACGGAGGCTCCGCACACCTGTCCCAGGCTGTGAATGACAGGCTGGGCGCTGATTCAGCTCATTCTTTCCCGTGTAGGTTGGATGCAGTCTCTGCTCAGGGCTGGTATTTGACAGTGAGCTTATGGCTGGTGTCTTGGGTCTTTTCTCAGATGTTATATGATCTCACATTATTACTAGGCTCTGTGGGGAAGAGGGCTAAGAGCTTATCAGCAAACCTGGAAAACTCTTTTCTTTGCCAGAATTTGCCAGAGCATTACAGCTCTGCCCTCCCTGCCTCCCCTCAGGCCACCCCCAGCTTGGGAAAAGCAGCCTGGGATTGGGAGCAGCTGGTCTTTGAATTGAACAGTTTCTGGAGCCACAGAGGATAGGAATTATGTCTGTAATAGTATATAGTCGTAAAAGGAACACAGTGACATTCTGCCCCACGAAGTATTGGCAGCAGAGGGGGTGGAACGCACTGTTTGATTGAGGGACAGAAACAGGACTAGGGAGGGGTGACTGGGGCTTTGTCCCAGAGCATGGAAATTTATGTAGTGAACACAAAACTTAATATTTATGCTCTGGTAGAATAAAAGCAGCTGGGCACCATGAGGTTAACACCAAATCATACGATTTTTTACATCGGACTTATGATTTCATTGGCATAGGGAACTTTTGTTGAGAAAGTTCCCTTTACTAATGCAGGTCATCATTTGCCTTACAGCTTACAGTCTTGGAGAGTTTCCTGAGGCACTGAAATGTGAAGTAATTGCCTAGAGTCACACCACCAGCATGTGTATGGATGGAATGGAATGAATTTATTATGTGCTAAGCATGGCAATATAAATAGAAGAGCAGAGATCCAGTCATATTCTCACATTCTTTTAGGAGAGACAACACCCGCCCACCCACCCATGAGGGTCCTGCTGCAGGGCAGATGGAAGGGCCCTCCTCCAGATCATCAGGGGCAGGGCCAGGTTCAGCCTGGGCTCCTACTGCAAAGCCAGCACTCTGCCCTGGCCCACGCTGCCTTTCTAACCCTTCATCCCTCCTCCTTGTCTTCTTCCTTATCCTTCCTCCTCCTCCTCCTCCTCCCCACCCCCCATGTGGATCCAACTTCCTGGGAGTTTTCTCTTGTTTCTTTCCTTACTTTTCTGGGCCTTCAACTAGGAGAGAGGGAAAGAGAGAGGGAGAGGGAGAGAGGGAGAGGGAGAGAGAGGGAGAGAGAGGGAGAGAGAGGGAGAGAGAGGGAGAGAGAGAGGGAGAGAGAGGGAGAGAGAGGGAGAGAGAGGGAGAGAGAGGGAGAGAGAGGGAGAGAGAGAGGGAGAGAGAGGGAGAGAGAGGGAGAGAGGGAGAGAGGGAGAGGGAGAGAGAGGGAGAGGGAGAGAGAGGGAGAGAGAGGGAGAGAGAGGGAGAGAGGGAGAGGGAGAGAGAGGGAGAGGGAGACAGAGGGAGAGGGAGAGAGAGGGAGAGAGGGAGAGGGAGAGGGAGAGAGGGAGAGAGAGGGAGAGAGTGTGTGTGTGTTTGTCTTTTTGACAGTAATAAGAAACCTGGCACATCGAGCACCAAACAGAGTGAGAATCAGTGATGAAAATGAGATTCCTGAAATACACACATCTTATTTTCCCTAAATAAATCTTTCCTGAGACTCTCCTCTCTCCTTGCCCTCTCCGACCCTGCTTCAGGTTGTCACACTGGCACTCCTGGGAGCACCTTTCCCCCATTCCTTCTGCCTCCGTCTCGGGCTTGCTGGAGCCCATCACTCCCAGTGGAAATCAGGTGCCTCTCTTTTTCTCCCCTTTCTTTTGGTTCTGGTGGTCCTGGGTGCTCCCTTACCCCACATGATGCCAGCCACATCAGGGGTTCATCAGACACTTGGGAGGGGGAAGGGAGAGGCCTGGCAAAGATGTTGGAGAGTAGATCCCAAGTTCCTTACCAAGATGATCTCCACCCAAAAACATGAGAGGAAGAAAATGTTCTGGCCTCTGTCTTTTTCTGAGCTCAACAGAGCAGCCTGCTTCACTTTCAAGGCAGAGAGTTCAATGAAAATGCAGTGGGTCTTATCAGAGAGGTCACAGGCTTAGAGCTGGTGATCAGCTAGTTCAGCTCCCTCCATTTACAAGTAAAGGAACCTGAGGCCCAGTGATGTGTGGGGAGGAGAGTGACTTATGGTAGTAAACAGCAAAGCCAGAATTTAACTCTCCGAATCTCAGCATTTCTTCCAGTGTGGTGGTGGTAGTAGTAGTAATAGTGGTGGTGGTAGTAATAGTAGTGGTGGTGGTAGTAGTAATGGTAGTAGTGGTAGTAGTGGTAGTAGTGGTAGTGGTGGTGGTGGTGGTGGTGGTGGTAATAGTAATGGTAGTAGTAGTGGTGGTGGTGGTGGTAGTAATGGTAGTAGTGGTAGTGGTAATAGTAATGGTAGTGGTGGTGGTGGTGGTGGTGGTAGTGGTAGTGGTGGTGGTAGTAATAGTAGTAGTAGTGGTGGTAGTGGTGGTGGTGGTGGTGGTGGTGGTGGTAATAATAGTAGTGTCATGGTGCTGGTAGTAGCACTTATATAGCACTTTAAAATGCTTTACAAATATTCTCTCATTTGAGCCTCGTAACCCCACGAAGGCGGGTGCTGTCATTATCCCCTTTTATAGATGAAGAAACTGAGTCAGACAGCAGTTAAGTGACTTGCTCAGAATCCGTCCGTCCATCCATCATCCTATCAGTCACACAAGGTCAACCTATCATTAAGCATTTATGAAGCGTGTACTAAGTGCCAGGCACTGTGCTAAACACTCGAGACATAAAGAAAAAGAAAACAGTCCCTGCCTGATCCTAGGACTAAGTTACTGAATTTCTCCTGGCCTCAGATTCTCCCTTTGTAAAATGAAGGCATTGGCTCAAAATCCATGATCCTAGGAATTCTGCCGCTCACTGCCCATATGACCCTGGGCAAGTCTCTTGGGGCCTCAGTTTCCCCATATGTAAAATGAAAGGACTGGGCTAGTGGACTGGCTTCCAGCTCTACCATCACAGGATTATTTTGATAATTACAAGAATTGTACTTCCAGTTGCATTCTGGGAACAAAGCTGTACCCAAGTTGAGGGCCCTCAGCTTTCTCCTCCAACAGTTTCATAACATGAGGAAGGTTTCACATTCAGAAAAAAGATATTTTGTCTTAAAAAATTGCCTTCTTTTCTTTTTGCTTTGACTTTTTAGGTTAGTTTGCTTTAACCCAGCCAAGGGCAGGGAAAAATTGGATTTTGGTAAAGGACAGGGGTCATCGATGACCCTACATCCTTTTGTTCCTTTGACAGCACTGGGCTTTTTTGTTCCCTTAAATGGGGAAAAATTGAGCCTTGTGTAGTTCTGTCTGGTGACCACTGCCCATGCTGCTGACCTGGAGGTTGTTTTGATTGAGCCGCGTTTGTGGGATGCTTGGATTATCCAGTGGACCATTCACACACTCCCCCTGTGACCAGGCCATGATGTCACGCCCCTGTGAGTGGTTTGGAGCTTAGAAATTCCCAGGCCCCCTCGGGCTTCTTTTCCCTTAATCCACTTCTTGCTGGGAGTGAACCAGATTTGTTCCAGATGTCCTCAGATTTATCGATTCAGGAAACGGCTCAAACAAGGACGGCAAAGTCAAGACCCGGTGAAGATGGAATTCCTCTGTCAGCTGGGAACCAGCATCATTCTGGAGGAGTGGATGTTGACATGGCTCCTTGGAGTGGCAAGGAGAGAAACAGGGAAAATGTGTCCAGAGACAAACAGGGATCATTTTGCCATGTCCTGAGGGTCTGGCACAGTCAGCAGTGGCCAAGGCCAAGATTATGCTCGACAACCACAGAGGCTGCATGCACTATGTGGGGACCCTGGGCTAGACGGGGAGTCATCTCTGTTGCTCACTGGCTGTGTGTGCCTTTGGGAAAGTCGTTTGTCATTTCTGCCTTGAAGTTTCCTCATCTGGAAAAATGGGGATGATGTCATCTGCCTCACCTGTATCACAAGATCATCATCAAAGGGTCTTATGCACCTACTATGTGCCAGGCACTGTGTGAAGTGACAGGGATGCAAAGAAAGAAAAAAAAAAATCACATCCCTGCCCTCAAGGAGCTTCCAATCCCATGGGGGTGACACTCTGCCTGTAGTGAAAGCAGGAGATAATCCCAGAAGGACGGCACTGGTGGTAAGGTGAGATGACCACATGAAAGTACTTAGGAATTCTAGAAGACTTCCCCCCACCCAGATCTGTGATTTAGTCGCTACAGGGATCTCCCATTATAGAAGCTCCACTTACCAGTGTAGCTCTCCAGTCCTTCTTAGATACAGTTGTGGTGGACATGGAGAGATTGAGTGACTTGCCTTGACTCACACAGCCAATATGCGTTCAGGATTTGAACCCAGGTCTTATCAACTCTGGGCCCTGTAACCCTGAGCAAGTCACTCACTCCCTCTAGGCCTCAGTCTTCTTATCTGTAAAGTGGAGATAGTAAAATTTTACTGCCAGCCATGTAGGGTTGTTGGGAAGAAAATTCCTCAGCACCTTAAAGTTCCATAAATGTGAACCGTTATGGCTGTGACAGACCTGGCTTTGTAGCCCTCTGAGCTGTAGAAATGCTCACTATATTCTAGAATTATTCTTGTTGCCACCTGAGATCACATTCACTTCTGCTGACTCAAGGATGACTATGGGGAGGGTAGTAATAGCTAGCTTGCTAAGCGCCCAGCACTGTGCTGCTAAGCTCTACAATTTTTATCTCATTTGATCTTCACAATAACCCTGGGAGGTATGTGCTATTATTATCCTCATTTAACAGATGAGGAAACTGAGGCCTAGAGTGTGACTAAGTGACTTGCCCAGGGTCACACAGCTGCTAAGTGTCTGTGACTAGATTTAAACTCAGGTCTTCCTGACTCCAGGCCAGGTCCACTGTACTGCCTAGCTGCATTCCTGGCACATAGCAAGCATTTAATAAATGCTTGTGTTTGTTGAATGACTGACTACTAATTAAAATATTTACAAGTCTTCCGTATTCACCCATTGGCTGAAATAAAGTGTGAATTCCTAATATTGGCATTCAAGTCCTCCCAGACACTGGGCTCTTGGGGCCTTCCTTGACTTCCCTCCTTCTGTGATCCTCTGTGGCTTTTCTGGCCTTTACCCAATGGCCTACTCTCTCTCACCAATTTAGCCCATCCCAGAGCTCTCTGTGGGTTTGTTCACTTTGTCCATCCTGCCTGGAATTGTTTGTGCAAATGGCATCAGGAGTGTGAGATCTCAGAACAAACTGAAGCTGTCAATGGAAGCTGAACACAATCATTCCTTGGTTTTCACGAGCTGTGTTGGGCACAAGATAAAGGTAAAAGAACAGCTCAGAACATTCCTTGAAGCAGAAGGGAAGATGCCGACGTGGGAGTGAGTGAGATCTGAGCAGACTTTTTAGAATGTCTCTTTACTGAAGAGATGCCAGTGCACAGATTAAGATGAGAGTTAAAGCCCAAGATAAGTGATGGGACAGCAAACAAGCACCCAGCCTGGGACAAGCTCGATCTCCACGTGGGCCATTCTCGGATTTGCTTTGGGGAAGGCAGCAGGTGAGGGAGTGTTTGCTTCAAAGGAGTGCCAGGCCATACAGGGGGTCAGCTCCCTTCCTCACCCCTGCCCAGGAGTGCCAGGCCGTGCAGGTCTTCCTTGCTCCCTGCAGGTGGCCAACTCCTGTCCCTGCCCTGGGCCTCAGAGACAAGTTGTGGTCATGAGGTGACCACACTCTCCACTGGATGGGGTCAGGGGCAGTGAGGAGAGCAGCGTCCCAGTGGTAACCCTGCCATTGTGAAGCTGTTGTCTTGGGTAGATCTCTTCATTTCTCTGGCCTTCCATTTTGTCACCTGTTAAACAAGGAGACTGGAATAGACAGATAAAGAAAGAGGGTCAGACTAGACAGTCACTGAGGTCTCTTTCAGCTCTGGCTGTGAGGTTACTGCTTAGCTGGCTGTTATCTTTGAAGGACCTAGAGGGTGGGACCACTCCCTTGGGAGTAGAGAAGGGGGAAAGTCCCAATCTGTGCCAAAGGGATGATCATAAATAGGCCAGTGATGTTGACTTTGATTGTTGGCAAAATTCTGGAACACATTAACAGGATAGTTTTTGACTATTCAGAAAGGAAGGCAGTGATCACCTAGAGCCAGCAAGGCTTCACCCAAAACAGATTATGTTGAATGACTTCATTTCCTCTTTTGGAAGATTTACTGTTGGGTGGAGGAATGCTGCAGACATAGCACACTGGCCTTTCAGTCTTTTACCAAAAGCTCTCATTAACAAGCCTTGCTTTTGGAAGGGAGCCAGTGGTATAACTAACACTGCCTCCCCCCTCTCCCTCTTCCCCCTCTCTCTCCCCCTGCTCTCTTACCTCTCTTCCTCCTCCTTCTTCTCCTCCTTCTCCTGTCTCTGTCTCTCTCTCTCCGTCTCTCTGTCTCCAGCTAGCAGCTTTCAGGATTTTTAGGCTGTGAACAATAGGAGCCTGGACTGGCAGGACTCCACTCTGAGCAGATGACTTGGCTCAAAGGAGAAAGAGACCTTTCCTGAGGGTCACGCAAGTACAGGGACTCTGGGGAAATTCCCAGCTCAGTGTTAATAGGCAAATTCATCACAAATGACTTCTATAAATAGAGGACATACTTTCTCTGACTCTGGTGATGGATTGTTTGTATGTTGGTTGTCCGTGGACCCTACTGGGAGGGTCATTGCCAGACTGGCCATAGGGCAGTGGATTTTTGGGTCACAGGAACTCTCAAAGATATTCAAGAGAGTTATAGCAAGGGCCGTGATCTGAGTTGGTTGAAGGAATATGTGCATGGATAAAATCATAGATCCCTGGAGAATTGAAGCATGCTTCTAAAGATGCTGAAGCTTTCTGCAAATTGGGAGGAATTAGATTCCCCTCCTTGGGCCCATCCAGCCCCAAGGCCATACTGTCCTGCAAACTGCATATCAAGGAGAAGAAGAATGCTGTGGGAGAGAGAGGGAGAAAAGGAGTGGAGGGAGGGAGGGAGAGACAGACAGACAGACACAGAGAGATAGAGAGACACACACACACAGAGAAACTGAGACTGAAATAGAGATAGTAAGTGAGTTTAGAGCACACTCTATCCCATCAGAGTAATAATCATACTAATAATAATATTAATCATTATTATTAGAATAAACTACTCAATCTACTTAACTAATGCTTTGCTTAGGGTTTAATCACTTGAGCTGAACCTTGGAGGAAACTAGAAGTTTCTAAGAGCCAGGCAGGGGCCACAGCTTGTGCAAAGGCTTGGAGATGGGAACACATTTTCTTATTTGAATATTTCTGAGGGAAAACAACCACTTTAGCCTGAATTGCCTTAGTTTTCTGCTTCACTTTGCTTCCATTTCTTGTGTTTAGCATTTAGAGCCCTTTCCAAACTGCCCTCCCTTTTTAGTCTTCTATCTTATCCCTCCACCCCCCATGCACTCTCCTGGCTGCTCCTCACCCCTGCTGCTCTATCTTGTGACTCTTGGGATTGTCCTCCAGCCCTAGGATGCTCTCTCCCCCCACCCTCTGCCTCCTGTACTTCCTGGCTTCCTTCCGGACTCAGTTGAAAACCCTCCTTCCTGGGCTCTCCCTTTTCCTGCGTCCTGTTGATCGGGTCATATCTTTTGTGGTGCAGACTTCAATGCATATTTTCTCCCCATTAGACTGGGGTCTCCTTGAGGACAGGGACTGTTTTTGCCTTTCAAGCACACAGTGCAGTTCTCGGCACATAACAGGCACTTAATCAAGGCTTGTTGACTAGCTGATTTGCTTCGAGGACTTTTGTAAATCTTAAAGTGCTGTGGACGTGGGGGTTTACGATGATGACCTCATTAAGAGTTTTATATAAAACCAGAAACGAGGGCCCTAATTCTCATCCCCTCCACTTACTCTGTGACGTTGCTTGTGACCTTTGCTCACATTGTGCATTAGATTCTCTAGAGAGGGTCACAGGACCATGGATTTAGAGGTATGTTGAAGGAACCTCAGTTATCACCAGGTTGGCCCCCCTCATTTTAAAGATAAGGAAACTGAGGCCTAGAGAGAAGAAGTAGTTACTGACAGTCACATGGAAAGTGAGTAACATAGAAGGAGTTCGTATTAAGGTTCATTTGTTTATCTTGTGGAGTCTGGAAGGTGAGGAGTTTTGGAGAGGAGGTTTGGAAAGTGTTCTGAGATATGGAACAAATTCTGGATAGTGTCAGCCTGAGACAAAGGAGATTGAGTATTGGCCTTGGCATTAGGAAGCCCCAGGATCCAATCACACCTTTGCCAGTTATTTATGGTCTGATCAGCAGCAGCCTCTCTGTGCCTCAGTTTCCTCATTTGTATAGTGGAGATTTAAATACTTTTGAAATTTACCTTTGCTTTAGAAATGGACAACTCTGATCTCATGTCAGAATGTGTTCAGAAGAAGCCAAACTCTAGTTCATTGGGTTGAATGGGAGTATTCCAAGCTTTCCCCCAGATTTTGTGATAGGGACAGTTATTGTGAATCCATCTAAAGCTATGGCTTTGCTTGTGAGCAGTGAGATGGAATGGATCCACTGCTCGAGCTCATGGATGCTTTAGAAAGGCCTTTGGTGGGACCCAGCAATGCTGCTGCTCGTCTCCTCATGGCAGGGGTCCACGGAGCCCCACCCCCGCCTCCTAGGACTCTCAGCCTCCTCCTCTTTGGAGGTTTCTTGGTAATTTTTTCTTAATTGGCTGCTCTGTTTTCTTTCATGTTCTTGGTTAGTGAAACATTCCGGACGCTTGCCCCGATTGCTAGAGATGCCCTAATCAGGAAATTTCAAGCGCTTTCCCAGCAGTGAAGATTAAAGATGGATTCTAAATATTTTGACGTTTCACTGCGGGAGATGATGACCCAAAGTGAAAGGCAGCTGTTAACGACAGTGAGCTAGGAAAGTTAAACAAATAGGGCTTCATCCACTTCCTGCAGGCTGGGGAGACCTCTCAGAGCTTGGGCCCTATGGCAGGGGAGCCCAGCCTGGCTCCGTTTCCCAGCCATTTTAGTCACTTTTCATTTCTCCAAGAGCTCTGGCCGGGATACTTAGGATTCCCGAGTTCTGATCCTGCCCTTGTACTCAGCTGCCTCATCTAGCTACCTTCCAGGTCTCAGGCTCAGTATGCTCGGGAGTGGTATTTCATAGCAACCCAGAAGGAAAATGTGGTCTTATAATAATAGCAAATAGCCAGGATAATAAAGGTTTACAAAGTGCTTTACACATAATTTACTGTTTGATTCTTATAACAGCCTTTGGAGGTAGGTGCTATTATCATCCCCATTTTATAGATGAGGAAACTGAGGCACTGAGAAGTTAAGTGCCCCTGTGTGCCCCTGGTCATATGGCTAGTAAGTGTCTGAGGGAAGATTGAAGCTCTGTGCACCATGCCCCCTACATCTTTGAGAGAAAGATAGGACCTGGGAATACAGAGGTGATCAGCCTCTGTGTCTGTCCTGGGCAGCAGGCTGCACCTGGAATTCCAAGTTTAGTTCTGGCCTTTCCAGGGTAGGAAGGATGTTGATAAGCTGCAGAATCTGTGGAGGAGGCCAGTCCAGAGTGGGAAGGGCCATGTGAGGCTCAGTCGGATGGGGGGATAATTAGCCTGGGGAAGAGAAGACTGAGCCATAGGGAATGAATGATAGTTGTCTTGGAGAATTTGAAGAACTACTGTGTGAAAGAAAGTGGAGCTCATCTACCTCTTCTCTAAAGACAAAACTGGGTGGCACAGTGGATAGAGCACTGAAGCCAGAGGCAGGAAGACCTGAGTTCAAATCTGGCCTTGGACACTTATTAGCTGTGGAACTCCAGGCAACTCACTTAACCCTATTGGCTTCAATACCTAATAATAGTGCCTACTTCCCATGGCTGTTGTGAGGATCATTGTAAAGAGCTTGCATAAATGTCTGGCTCCTAGTAAGGCTATACAAACGTTCAGTCATTTCTGACTCTCCATGACACTATTTGGGGTTTTCTTGGCAAAGATGTAGGAGTGGCTTGCCATTTCCTTCTCCAGCCCATTTACAGATGAGGAAACTGGGGCAATCATAACCATTAAGTGTCTGAGGCTGGATTTGAACTCAGATCTTTCTGAATCCAGATCTGAGGTCCTCTCCATTTCCCCACCTAGTTGACCCATATAGATGTTGGCCATTATTATTAGAAAGTACAGAGACAGATTTAGCCTGGATCCAATGCTTTCTAACAATTAAGGCCCCCCAGAAGGAGGAGGATGACCACTTTGGAGTGCTAGAGAGGGAATGCTTGTTCAGCTATGGTTTGGACTTATATGATCTCTAAGGTCCCTTCCAAAGGACATTTGGTGAAATTCCTTTCCCATGTGAGCCTCAGTTTCCACATTTGGACAATGAGACACATGTAAGTTTCTTGGGAGTCAGTGTTATTCCCTTCATTCTATCCCCAGCACATGACACCAGTGCCCAGCATGTGGTAAGTGCTCCGTAAATGGTTGTTGATTGATTAATTAATTGATGCGATTGGACCAGCTGGCCTCCATCCTCCGCATTACCTTGGACATTCTGGGCTTTAAAGGTCTGGCTATAAATGCTCAGGGGCTCTGGAAAATTAGGCTGAGTGCATTTCCTTAATTGGTCCAGAGTTTGCTTGTTACTGGCTTTTAGTGTGATGTGGCATCAACATTAGTATAATTCCCTGAATTCAGGAACTCATGCATTTAAGAGGAAACTTCCTTAGGGTGGGGAGAAGACACGAGAAATCAAAGAGCGACTTCCACATTAGCCAAGTTCCTCTTTAGCTCTCAAGTGATAAGGAGGTAATTAAGGTTCTTTGAACAAAGTCTGGGGCACAGTTTTACTCATTTAAATGATTTCTGAGCTTTATTTGTGTCTTTGCTTTTGAGATACAATTTTGGTCAGCCATGGTCTGGGTAGAAGAACTTTATTGCCATGATAGGTGATGACTGTGCACTTGACCTCTTTCTGTAAGCAGGTTCTCTGGGACTGGACCTGGGATTTCACTGGGACAGGAGATGCCCCCTCTCCTCACTAAGGCAGCCTCATGTTTGATTTTCAACATCTAATCTTAGAGGGAAGACTTGGGCATTGAGGATAAGTGACTGGTCCAGGGTCATGCAAGCAGAATGTGTCAGAGGCAGGGCTGACCGTTTCAGACCTCATGGCCACCTCCTCTATCCATTATACCACACTGCCTTTCTGTTTGGCCTTTAATAGACTCAAGAACATTGTGAGAGACACCTGGCACACAAGTCAGATATGGTGTTTCTTCCATCAAAATCTGTCACAATGACAGACTTGAACCAGTCTCACTGAAAAAGAGAACAGCGGTGGAATGGATGAGCAAACTCTTTGGGGGAGAAAATTAGTTCACAAAGAGTTCTGTTCCTCTTCTATAAACAAGCTTCCCTCCTGGGTCTTGTGGGCCAAGAGCCCCCTGGGCCTTGTGGGTCAAGAGTGGGGCCTGCATGTTTGAAGACTCCAGGAATGTTTGCACGGAGACTGTCCTTCACAGGGGCCATGGTTATTTCTAGATTAGATAAGAGGGGCCTGCTCAGCACAGCGCTTCCTGAAGTCATTGGAAGGGAGAGTTCCAATGTGAAAGGCCATTGTGTCCAGCCCTGCCTTTGCTTGGGCTGCTCTATGACTGCTGCTGGTGCTGGAAGTGAAGCTGAGCTGTATGAACCAGTGGGGCTCTTGGTGTCTGGAGACCTTGCTCACAACTCGACAATTCTGGAGACCCAAGGGTGACTCTTGGCTCTCACATTTGTACCATGGAGAAGTCGCTTTCACTCTTGGCCTAAATTTCTAGGTGGCACAGCAGATAGAGCCCTGGGCCTGGAGTTCAAATCTGGCCTCAGATACTAAGTGACTCTGGGCAGTCACTTAACCTTTGTCTTCATTTTCCCAGTTGTAAAATGGGGATCATACTAGTACCTACCTTGTAGGATGGAATGAGATAATATATGTAAAGTGCTTCCTTAGCACAGTACCTGACACATAGTAGATACTAAAGAAATGCTTCTTTTTTTCCTTCCTCAATTTCATCTCCTCCTCTCCTTTCTTCTTCCTTTTTCTTCTCTCCTCTCTTCCAATGAAAATACTTTGACATTAAATATCAACAGTCAGTGATGCTTACTTATGACCATTTACTTATCAGTTGATTTTGTCACATAAAGCACCATAACTCTATAGGCAAACCTTGGAGATATTGTAGGTTCAGTTCCCGACCACCACAATGAAGCAAGTATCGCCATAAAGTATATCAAAAAAATTTTCTAGTTGCTCATTGTGTAAAAAAGTTATATTTGCACTATATTGTAGTCTATTAAGTGTTCAATAGTATTATATCTTTAAAATGTACATACCCTAATTAAAAAATACTTTACTAAGAAATGCTAACCATCATCTGAGCCTTCAGTGAGCCATCATCTTTTGTGGTGGTTGGCCATGCCTGGATATTGATGGCTGGCCATTGCTGAAGGTTGGGGGACTGTGGCAGTGTCTTAAAATGACAATGAAGTTTGTCACATTGATGGACTCTTCCTTTCATTTGAACACTTAAAGGCCATTGTAGGGTTATTAATTAACCTAACTTTGATATTGTTGTGTCTCAAGGACTAGGGATGCCCAAGGAGAGAAGTGGGTGGGGGGGAACTGCACGTTGGTGGATCAGTCAGAACACACACAACATTATTAAGTTCTCCGACTTCTATGGGCATGGTTTGTGGATCCCCCCAATCATTACAATAGTCACATCTAAGATTACTGATCACAGATCACCATAATAGATATGATAATAGTGAAAAAGTTTGAAATATTATGAAAATGACCCAAGTATCACTCAGAGACATGATGTGAGCAAGTGCTTTTGGCAGAATGGCGCTGGTAGACTTGCTTAATGTGGAATCACCACAAACCTTCAATTTGAAAAATCGCAATGTCTTTGAAGTGCAGTAAAGCAGAGCACAATAAAATGAGCTCTGCCTGTATGTGAGGCCCTTCTGCTCAGTCCCCTCAGCGTTCTGCGTTCATTCTTTCTGATTTACTTTTCCTCATCTGACCATCGTTAGTGGGGACCATATTCTCCTGGTTTTGTTTTTTGTTTGCTTTGCATTGTTTCATAAATGGCTCTCCTCTCCGGGTTTCTTTATTCCTCATCCTTGTCATTCTTAATTACGTTCCAGTGCTCCGTGACACCAGTATACCACCATTTAGTTAATCATCACTCTATTTTTGGATATGTGGGCTGCTTTTAGGGTTTTAAAAAAATGATACACAATGCTGCTATGAAAATTTTTGAACAGAGAGTGCTTTTTTTGGGATACCACTTCAGGGGATATTCCTGAAAATGGAATTACGGTGTCAAAGGGTAGAACTATTTTTGTAACTTTTACTGTATAATGCTAGATTGCTGTCCAAAAAAGGTTGACAAATTTGTCGTTCTTCCATTAGGGAATAAGTGTTCCTGTTTTTCCACAGCCTTGCCAGCATTGAATTTTATTGCTGATAATGATTTTTGACAGTTTGATGGGTGTGT
This sequence comes from Notamacropus eugenii, assembly GCF_028372415.1. NCBI lineage: Eukaryota > Metazoa > Chordata > Mammalia > Diprotodontia > Macropodidae > Notamacropus > Notamacropus eugenii. Next base: position 472,311,970 of record NC_092874.1, on the reverse strand, counting down.
GTTGGCCTTTCAGTTTTTAAAAACTTGTCTGTTTAGGTGGAGGAAGGATAGCGTAGGGGAGCAAGCACTAGCATTGGATGGAGGCCCAGAGTTAAAATCCTGGCTCTGTTTCTTATGACCTGGGTGACTTTTAAAGAAACCATTTATTCTCTCTGGGCCTCAGTTTCCTTTTTTATAAAATGAGGCAGCTAGATGGTGTGGTGGATAGAGTGCTGGGCCTGGAGTCAGGAAGACCTGAGGTTAAATTCAGTCTCGACACTAGCTGTGTGACGTTTAGCAAATCATTTAACCTCTATTTACCTCAGTTTCCTCAACAGCAAGATGAAGATAGTAATTACACCAAACTTGCAGGGTTATTGTGAGGATCATATGAGATAATGTTTGTAAAATACACTTAGCACAGTGCCTGGGCACTATATGATGGGCACAATGATGCCCGTATGGTGGTGGTGGTAGTATTTATTTTGGGGTTGGATCATTTTTGAGGTCTCTTCCACTCTAGATCTAGGATCCTATAATTCTATGAATGGACCCTTAGTTTTTGTCATCTTTAGAATGAGAGAGTTGGAATAGATGTCCTTCTGAGGTTCTTCTCAGCTTTATCACGCTGTCATTCTTTGAATCCTTTAAATAGACCCACAGCACCAGCTGACATTTATATACTTAATTGATAAAGCACTTTATATAAATGATCTCACTTGGTCTGGGGAGAGAGAATGGTCCCCATTACACAGGTGAAGAAACTGACAAGATGACTTTTCCAGTGTCACACATCCTAATTTGGAAGCTAGCTGGTGTTTCTGAAGTCTCTAGTCATTTACAGACCAAGTATTTATTGATACCCTGGCTTCTAGGGTGAGGACTTGACAAAAAGAAAATAATCCCTGTCCTTGAGAAGCTTATGTCATATCCTGGGGGAGATACATGTTGGAGATAAGTAAATATGCCATATATATAAAGTAAGCATGTCACATACACAGGGTAAACGTGCCACTTGTACAAGTAAGCATGCTACACACGCAAAGTAAACACACCATGTATTCAAAGTAAATAGCAATTTTGTAGGTGAAGGATCCCTTCATTAGCAATGGTGAGATCAGGGTGGACCTCTTCTTGACTTGACTTCTACCTGGAAGGGAGCTAGAGATTCTGAGATGGGATGTGGAGTGAGGGACATTCTGGGCATGAGGCACAGCCGTGAGCAAAGGCCCTGTGCCACCTAGGATGATGCCATTTTGTGATTGCATGACAGGCACTAATTCCTATGATTTCTGCTCAAGTTCAAGTTGAAAGAGTTTTCTCAGACCTCTTGAGTTAATTCCCAAGATAGGACAGAAATAGCCTTGAGTTCATTTAAAATTAAATTAGCCTATATAATAAATAACTTCTGTAATCACTTAGGGGTCAAGGTCCCACTTTCTTGGTCCCAACACAGAGATTTGGAATTCTCTCCTAAATTAAATGTTTGGATCAGTTCAGGCCATCAGTGCTTTTTCTTCCAAAGTAGGAAAGCCAGAATTTTCATTGGATGGACGGTTCTGGTTGCTTGTCCTCTATCCAAAAGAACTGTGCGGGTGACACCAACAACTTCCCGTCTACCTTTCAGAATCCCCATTTTCACCTGTGGTAGCTAATTGAAGTGTTGTGTGATTCTGAACACTTGCTACCATTCAAGCAGGTCCACCTAAGAAGACATCATTAACTTTAGTTTTTTTTTTACCTTGTGTTTTTCCCCTCATACATAGAGCAATAACAAGGAAAAAAATAAAGGAACATGAAATGAATAAATACACATTTATGAAGCACTTGTTTTATGTTTTGAGCACCATGCTAAGCACTGATGGTACAAATACAAAAATAAAACATTCTTACCCTCAGGGAGATTCCATCCTAATACAGAGTCACAGGGCTGGTATTAGGATCATGGAGACCCCCTGTCTGGGAGCAATGGGAGGGTTAATGTGATTACGGTGGCCAGAGTAAGAGGTAAATGAGGGGGCCAGGGCTGGAACTGGTGGTAGCTATCAGGAAGATGGTTAAGGCTGGGATATGGCCCTGGTGAGATGTCCTGGGCGATCAGATTTGTGCTCATGCTCTTATCAATAAGGATGGCATGACCCCAGGGTGGGAGTTCCAAAGCTTGGTAGCTTGGTTTAAGCATAGACCTGGTATTTGGAGGTCTGTTTCCAAGGGACAGTGGCAGGCTGGCTGTCAAAAAGAAGGCCAGAGGGAAGCCAAGGAATCAGTGATTGATGATGTGCCTAGAAGACCAGCCTTGGAGTCTAAAGGAACCAGGTACAAGTTCTGCTTCTGACCATAGGTGACAATAGACTATGTGACCAAGGCACTTCTCAGTGCTGGAGTCAGCATTCTAAGACTGTAAATTACTGTCCAGTCATCAATCAATACCAGGGAAGGGAATTCCTGTACTTGGAGCATCCTGTATGGATGAAATCACATGTCTGTAGCTCTCCTCCTCCACTCATATAAAATAATAACTACTGGTATTTATATATCATTTCAAGGTTTTAAAAATGCTTTCCATATCAATCAATTAATATCCATTGATCAATAAGCATTAAGTACCTTCTAGAATCTAAGGCACTCTGCCAAGTGCTAGCTTGCATAAAGTGGCATAATATGGTCCCTTCTCTCAAAGAGTTCACAATTTAATGTTAGTTTTACTTGGTGTAGTAACTTCTGTGCATTGGAAGTCATCCCAAAAGTCACAGAACTAAGAATTTTGACTTCTGATCAAAGGAAGATCTCCTTATCATCCCGTTATTAATGATCATAATGTTTCAGTATTCAAGCACTTTCATAAATACTTTTGATCCTGAAGACGAGAAGCCTCATGGGCACTTGGGAGCTCTGTCCTTCTGTTTTCACCAGGGATTCTGGTGGGGTGAGGAGCTGCGGAGCATCAAGCCAAGGGGCAGGATCAGAGGGAGAAAGCATAGGATTGTACAGTAAAGTTAGCATAGGCATTTTTTTTGAACGAGGATTTCTTTCAGAATTCTACCTATAAAGTTGAATTTGCATAAAGCAAGAACTGCCTGCATGCCCAGTGCTCACCACCAGGAACCTTGCTGGTCCATGCTAATGTCTTTCTATTTATAATTACAGCGTCGATGCGGAAACACCATACCTGGCCCTGGGAGCTGTGAAGAATCTTTCTCTTAACATTTCCATTTCCAACCTGGGGGATGATGCCTACGATGCCAACGTCTCCTTCAACGTTTCTCGAGAGCTGTTTTTCATCAACATGTGGCAAAAGGTAGGTCTGTACGACCCCTTGATGTGCTTCTGCTTCATTCTAAACCCCAGATGTGGCCCTGTTCCATTCCAATTCTTGGTATGACAAAGCGTGAGACCTCGATCTTCCTCCCTGCTCCCATATATGTTTGGGTCCTTAGCAGGGGAGTGATTTGGATACAGCCAAAGATGTTATTATAATTACTGTTGGGAGGTGCCCTGGTTTGTCACGATTGTTCTTGGATTTAAAGTGGGGGAGATTTCATCAAAGAATTAGACCAGCCAGTAATACAAAACAATAGGCCTTTCTTGGTGCTTTTAAACTCACACAAGGGAAGACTTTATGATTTAATCTGAGATGTCCCAGGATGGGAAACCAGAGCAGAAGACAGGAGTAGTGTGGGAAGGATATGAGAGTACCATCTGCCTTCCAAATTTTAGAGCAGCTGCTGACATCCCGAAAGCAGGATGAAGAAGGTCAAGGAAGGAAGAAACCTGGTACAGTAGATAGGGCACTGGACTTGGAGTCAGAAAGACCTGGATTCAAATCCTGCCTTAGAGACATACTAGCTGAGAGACCCTGGGCAAGTCATTTGATTTTTCTGTGCTTCATTTTCCTCATGTATAAAAAGAAGAGGTTGAACTCCATAGTCCTAAAGTCCCTTCTAGATCTAAGCCTATGACCTCATGGATCAAGACATTTCTTGGATCCTTGGATATGCAGATCTCCAGGGGATGGCAAGGAAGGTGGTTCTAGGAGAGGCTGCCCCCTGGTTTGGTACTCCATTCCACCAAACTTTTACTGTGCCACCCAGGTTCATTGGGTAGATAGGAGGGCAACCTGGGGATACTGAAGAGGGTCAGAGGACTTCATGGCAGGGGACACAATCTTGCCACACTGAAATTTCTAAGGATAGTTCCCAACATAGAGAATTATAGCCAGAAATGAGAGGAGCTGCCAGGTGGGCCAAGGGAGCATTTATTTGGAGCATAGATGGTCTTTCACAGGAAAAGCAAGGCCTGCAAAGCCAGAAAGGCTTTTTGGATGTTTGGATGTTTGGGAAAGGGGAAGACCATGCTGATGAATGCTTTGGGAAAATAGTAATAAATAGTTGGAATGCAAAAGTTCCTCTCTCTGATCAGAGATGGTGCTAGTGCTATTAAGTTCATAGGATGATGAATTTGAAGAGACCTGAAAGGCTATTGACTTGAAGCTCCTCCTTTTACAGAACAGGAAACTGAAGCCTGAAGAGAGAAAATGACTTGCTTCAAATGACACAGATTGAGAGTGTGAGGGCTTGTTTCTGAACCCAAGTGTGATTACCAGTAAGGCGGCCGTCCGTCTGCATTGTCTCTGTAGACATGGCGGCCATCCCTCTGCATTGTCTCTGTAGACATGGTGGCCCTCCCTCTGCATTGTCTCTGTAGTCTTCCCATCTCTGTTGTCCTAGAGCCCTACAGAGCCCTGAGGTAGGGGATAAATTTTAAGTTGCTCTGCTCCTTCCCCTCCTCTATCCTCCCACCCCCTTGCCCATCCCTTTTGTATGTTTAAAAGCTGAAAAGGAAGAATTGTATTTTATTCCTTTTTGAAACCAAGGCTTATGTTTCAAAAAGTACCCTTTAAAGGGAGAAAACATTATTTTGATAAATACCCTGTGTGTATGTAAGGAGGAGGGGGCAGGGTAAAAAAAAGGATTTAATGGGAGGTAATAGGAAAATAACCATGAAAGAAGCAGGTCCAATTATGGTGACATCCTCTCCAAGAGACCACTGCTGCTTTTCATTTTCTGTCAGCCTTCAAAGGGCCCAGACTTGACCCTGGTAGCCTGAGGAAGGATCAAGGCTGCTTGCGGATCTGGACCAGGCCTCATTTATAGGCTGGGCACTGCTTGGGTCAAGGACTTCTTGGGAAACTGAGCAGCCCAAGGCTCTTTCTCACAGTCTTGATGGACATGCTGACTTCCCCTCCCCCCTTTCCTGGTAGAGTCACCAGAGCCCCTGGGATTTTCCAAGTGTAAACATTCTGTTTCCAGAAATTTAGCACTTTGGGAAAGGTGGTCAGCCCCTTTGTACACAGTTTTAACAATAATTGAAAAAAGTGTGAAGCATTTCCTCTTTAGAGAGGTCCAGGACATTGGGAGGTTGTACCCTTTCTGAAGTTTTACTGTAGCAGTAATTGAAATATGTAGGGTAGCATTTGGTTTTGTTTGTAATTGCCAACATTGCTTTACTATTTCTTAACTCTGGAGAGGTGAAGACCTGATGGAGAGAAATAGAGATTGAGTATGCAACATGGCTGCTTCCTGCTGGGTTTGTCTTTTGACATGGATGATCAGGTCTCTGAATTCGAAGTGAAGCAGGGATCCCTGAAGGCCCTCAGGTGAAAGTGTGGCAAAGCATCTTTCCTATTGACTTTTTGCAAACTGAGGCAAAATTTTACATAGAGGTGCCCTATCTCAAGTTGCTTGAGTTTCTTAAGCTGTCTCTTTCTGTTTATTCATCTACCTGTCCACCCACCCACCCACCCATCCATTCATCCATTCACCCACTCACCCACCCACCCACCCATCCATCTATCCATTCATCCATCCATCCACCCATCCCTCCATTCCTTCACTCTCATATTTTGACCTTCCCCTCTCTCTTCAATAATAGTAATAAAGGACAAATAAAAGAAAATGGCACCATGATGTAAGAAGAGCAGGAGGAGTCCTAAAACTCAGATTGATCTGGAAGCTGGTGAAGGATACTAAAGACAATGAAAAGGTTCAGGTTGGGGATTAGGGTTTTTTTTAAAGCTTTGTTAAGACAAAGAAAGTGACCCAAGAAGGGACTAGGATGGCCAGTGACAGAGCCCTGGACTAGGAGAGAGAAGACGTGTGATCTAGTCTTCACTTCTCTTTCTCTTTGTGACTGAGCCATAGTAAGCACTTAATGGTTATTGTCCTTCGTCTTCGAAGAGGACCAAAATGACATCACCATGTTAAAGTGAAATTTCAGTGTGTCTGACTGTGGCTGATCAGATCAATAGGAGCTCGGAATGCTCTACCACAGGTTGGGCACAGATAGTCCATGTGAATTTTTGGGGTGGATACTACAAATCTGTGCATCCTATGTTTACTTTGTGCTGTCTCAGTTCTGCTTTGCTCAAAGAGCACAGCACCTTTTCTTATGTGGGCACACCATGTTGAGTGGTCCTGTGCCAGTGTCTCCCATGTTGCACAGTCAAATCCAAAGGTTCTTGAGAGTGTCCTTGTATTCATTTCTTCTGGCCACCATGTGATCGCCTGCCCCATGTGAGTTCTCCATAAAATAATCTTTTTGGCAAGTGTACATTTTGCATTCAAACAACGTGGCCGGCCCATCAGATTTGTGCTCTCTGAAGCATAGTCTGAATACTTGGCATAGTCTGAAAATCTTGAGCAAGGACTTCAGTGTCTGGTACCTTATCCTGCCAGAGGATCCTCAGAATCTTCCTAAGACAGTTCAAATGGAAGTGATTCAGTTTCCTGGCATAGCACTGGTAGACTGTTTGCAGATGATTGTGCACTCAATGCAGTATCGGAAGCTGAGTTGCAACAAAGTATGGATCAATTCTCTGCTGCCTGTGCTCATTTTGACCTAATAATTGACACCAAAAAAACACAGGTGCTCCATCAGCCACCACCACACCATCCATATGTGGAACCATTGGTTACAACAAATGGAGAAGTTTTGAATGCTGTGGATAAGATCACTTACCTTGGTACTCGGTACTTACTTTCCAGGGATGTACACACTGACAATGAGGTTGATGCAACATTGCCAGAGCTAGCTCAGTGTTTGGGAGGTTCTGAAGAAAGGTTTGGGAGAGAAGAGGTATTAGACTGACTACCAAATTGAGGGTCTACAGAGCTGTTGTGCTGACCTCATTGTTATATGCTTGTGAAACATGGACAGTCTAGTAAGCACTTAATAAATGCTTGTTGACTGACTGACTTAATTCATTTATAAAATGAAATAATGCAGTAGGTGGCAAGGTGGATAGAGCACCAGCCCTGGAGTCAGGAGGACCTGAGTTCAAATCCTGCCTCCAACACTTTCTAGCTGCATGACCCTGGGCAAGTCACTTAATTAACCCTGATTGCCCCTCCCCTCCCCCATCTCAACAAAGTAACAATGCAAACGCTGTCTATTGCATGGAGTTGGGGGGAAAATGCTTTGTTAACTTTGAAGCACTGCCCTTGGTGCTAGTGCTAAGATTAGCTCCCATCTCTCCTGTCTGTAGCTTGTTGGTACCTAGATGTTGGCATGGTGTCTCTCCTATTGGACTGTGAGTTTCTCAAAGACAGGGACTGTCTTTTCCTAATCTTTGCACATAGTAGGCACTCAATAACTGCTTGTTGATGACTGCTCAGATAAGAATGTAGTTAAAAATCATTTGTCTTTTTCCTTTTACTTCTGCCCTTTTTGACTTCCTGACTTGAGTTCGATTTCTCCATGACCTCCTGATTGGGTGTTCATCTGACTCTCCACTTGGCCACATGCCCTGTTTTGCAAGTCATCACAGAAGGCTCATTGACCTGTCCAACTTGCTTCCAGCCAGCCTGAGGATTCTCTAACTGCCCTTTGTCCTGAGCTGGGTTTCGGCACCACCACCAAAGTGAGGGAAGTTGTTACGAAGGGAGCTCATACCTGGGCCCTTCTGAGGAAAGTGGTAAACTCCTTGTTAAACACAGCCTGAGGCCTTCTTTTATAGGTTGTTAAGTACACAACTGGTTGTCTGGGCTTTCAGGGATTATTCTTTATGGCAGGAGGAATGAAGGGGCCGGGACTTGTTTCTCTTATAAAATGAGCCTCTGGGTTTATCTATCTTGGCTTCAGAAAGATTGGTTTCTTTCTCTTAGGAGTTTCTTTCTTCTCACTTTCAAGAGAGGCTTCTCAAAATGGTGCCAGGAGAGAAATGGAGTCCAAGTTCTAATCCTACTAGAAGGGGAGCCCCGTAAACACACATGTATATGTATATATCTTATGTGGAAGTCTTTGCACGCCTGTGTTCCAAAAGGGGGTTCCCCATACATTCTGTATCCAGCTGTTTGTGCATAATGGAATGTGATTAATGGATTTTGGAAAGAAAGAATGAGGGAAGCAGCAGTTATCAAGCGTTTACTATGTGCCAAGAAATATGCTAAGTACTGGGGTTAGACAGTCTAGAAGATCTTTGCCTTTTCTAGGGACTCTTTCTAATGGAAGAGCCATCTCACTGAGGCAAGTGGTGGTCTGGAAGGGGTGAGGTGGTTTCCAATGACAGCTCCTCGCTCTTCCTCACACAATACAGTCCATCTCCTGATTCTGGTCACTTTCTGTGACTTGGGCCATATCTGGAATCCTCATCTCTGCCTCCTCTCAGCTCCTTTGGCTTCCTGGAAATCCCAGCTCAACATCTCTCCTTCTGTAGGAAGCCTTTCCTAATTCCCCTTAATACCAGGGCCTTCCCCCGAGATTAGCTCAGATTTACTGTTTAGATCTAGATTGCATGTTCCCTCTTCCTTTAGACTGTGAGCTCCTTGAGGACACGGACTTTCTTCTGCTTTTCTTTTTGTCCCTGACACTTAGCACAGTTCCAAGCATACAGTAGGTGCATAATAATGTTTATTGACTGACTGGAAAGGTATTGGGTTAATGAATGAGGCCACAGAAGTGTAGATTGGCATGCCCTATCCAGGAGCCATAGAAATATTGGTTTGATTATGGTTCAACGATTAACTATGGCATTTTGGAGGTAGAAGATACTTGTTCAGGGTCAAGGTAGCTGTGAGAAGACTAAGGAGTGGAGTAGGGCATGGTTGGAGCCAGGCCTCCTTGTACCAAGTAACTGAGGTAATGACCAATCAGGTCCCAGAGGCAGGAGTTTCTGGAGGTGAAAGGGTTACAGTCCTCTGGGGCATAGTGTCTGGTCAAGGAAATGGAGAATCCAAATATCTTCCCACTAGGGAGGCACCCATAACTTAGTAGGTAAATTTTAAAGAGTTGCCTGAGGCTCAAAGTGATTGGGAGACATTTATGGTCACTCAGCTGACAAGCCTGGGAGGTTGGATCTGAACACAGGTCTTTGGGACTCAAAGCTTAGCTTCTGGCTCTCCAGATTTTTTTCACCTCCATCCTAGCTCCTGTGCCCCACTCCTATGTTGATGAGTTCCCTCTGGATCCTCCATTTGAGAAGGTAAGCGTGCCAGCAATGCTTACTTCTAACCTGGCTCAGCCTGGGGCTCTGATCTCTTCCCCCTTCCTGCTCTTTAGTTCTTTTATTTGTTTGTCTTTTGTCAGTAGAATGAGGACAGGGATAGTCTTGTATTTGTAGCCCTGGCTTATGCCTTATGCCTGACATCTAGTAAGCATTTAATAAATGTGTGATCGAATCTACTCTGCTAATCCAACAGCCTTCTTCCTCTCCCTTTTCTCCTCCCTGCCCCGTTCCTTTTTCCCCTTTTCTTTCCACACCTATATAGGAACACATGAATAATGTACATATCTACGAAGCCATATATGTGTATATATGTAGATAGTTTGCAGACCTCAGAGCACTTTATAAATGTAGCTATTTTGTTGTTCATATTCAAGACAATAAGCATAGTAATGGATTGTTTTCACTTGAGAGAAAACTGAAGTTGTGGGGGGGCATTTCAACATTCCACATGGTCTTTCCTTTCTGGTCTCTGATCTAATGCTCCCTAAGCCTCTGGTGTCTTTACTAGGGGCTTCCTGAATGGAGACAGTAGGGGCTAGAAAGCCCATTATTTTTTAACACACAATTCTGTTCCTTTCCCCCACCCCAGCTGGCTTTTCTCATCTTTCCTATGGAACATTCCAGGATTAGCTTATGCCTGTCTTCCTCCTGTTGGCCTTGAAGTTTCTCCTTTAAAGCAAGATCAAAATGCTCTTGTCCAAACTGGCGGGGACTGCACTGGATGGGCAAATTCCACTGGCAGGAAAACACCCTGGTGGCAAAGCCCCTGGGTCCATTGTGGAATGAAAATGAACAAGTGAGAAAGACCCTGACCACTTCCCAGAGCTGACTCTGATGGGGGCCAGGGTGCAGATGTCCATGCATTCCTTGGCATAATGCTTTATTGGAGCGGCTTTGTCTTCAGATCTGTAAATGGCTTTATGTTGCATCTGATAATCATAAGAAGAGCTGACATTTATGGCTGATATAATTTATCTTGAAGCTTATAAGAATAGTAGCTGACACAGAACATTTTGAAGTTTGCAAAATACTCTGTGCAGATGATCTCATTTGACCCTCCTCACAACTCAGTGAAATAGTTGCAATTATTGTCTCAATTTTACAGATATGGAACTGAAGTAGAGATAAGTCATATGACCTGCCCAGAGTCACACAACTAGTAAGTGTCAGAGACAGTACTTGAACCCAGGTTTATTACACCTTTTTCTTCATTTCTTGACCTCGTTTTTCAAGCTCTGTCCATAGTGCTGATTTGTAAAGAAAGCCTGGTGTCTTTGTTCTCTGTCACAGTGCTTTGGAAATGTAACCAATGAGGCTAGACGTCTGTATCCAGCTGAAAAGGGATCATATCCCACTGTGGTATGATAGCTAACATTTCATAGTTGCTGGCATATAATACAACACCTTAAGATTTACAGAAGGTTTTGTTTCTCTGTGTTATCTCACTTGGGAGGTAGGTGCTATTATTATCCACATTTTACAGAAGAGGAAACTGAGATTGAGAGAGCTTGTCCAGGGTCACATAAAGGACAAAGTAAGTGTCTGAGACTGGATTTGAACTCAGATCTTACCCACCTTGACAATAAATACACATACACATTACATACGTATCTACATATTCATGTACACATGCGTATATACATACACACATAATACAGATCCACACATATGCATATAAACACATACACATTCAAAATATATGCATATATGTACATGTATATACATATGTAATCAGATAAATGTACCCATATATAAAGAGATATACATGTATGTATATATGTGTGTGTATACACATATACTTACACACTATGTGACCTGGGGCAAGTCACTTAAACTGTCTCAGCCTCAAGTTACACATAATTTATACATACTACACATATCTGTATGCATGTGTATGTACGTGTATGCATACGTACCCTATACATACACACATACATAAATACACACATATATGCATACACCTGAAAGACTCTGGATCATGACCCTGGGCATCAAAGCCCTTGCCTTCCCTGGATCTCAGTTTCTTTGCTTGTGAATTTCTGGGATGGCTCTGAGTCACCTTCTTTCCCTAAGTTCTTTCCAATTAAACTGAACCTTTTCCATGCTGTATAGAACCTAGGATTGCACACCGGTAAGCTGCCAGAGCAAGGCCTGGTTCGCTTTGTCCCTTACTTTAGATTTGTCAAGTAGTAGACTCCACATGTGTCTCTCTGTTTCTTTCTGTCTCTGTTCAGGTGTCTGGCAGGTGCAAGTGACCAGGTGGTCTTAAGGGGGCAGCTATAGGGCAGATGACAATGCCTGGGGGTCTGGAGGAGGGCATAGTGGTAGGGTAGATGACAAGGTCCTTTTCCCTTCTTGGATGGATTATTAGAGAATAACCAAAGGTCCCTCTGTCCTGGGGATTTAATGTGACTGTAATGTTGTGCTTCTAATACACAACAGCCAACCTCAAACATAATTCATTAAGGGTTTTCTGGGTGTCAGGCACTGTACAAGTGCTGGGGTTACAGAGACCAAAAAAAAGAAAAAAGAAAAAATGAAACTGTCTCCCCTCAGAGAGCTTATATTCTACTGAGGGAATGCAGTGTGTAAACATAAGTATATCTCTGTGTGACACCATTGGTAAACAGCTGGAGCTAGGGTGTACTTCTTGTTTTTTGGTGATAGGACTGTCTTTTCCTTGGATGTTTGAATTTTCTTGTAGGCATGGTTAAGGTTGGAACTCAGAGAAGCCTTTTTGAATTCAACACCAGTTAGCGTTAATATGACATAGTCAATGGAGCACTAGACTAGACCTGAGTTTGAATCCTGCCACAGATTCTTGCTAGCTGTGTGATCCTGGGTGAGGCATGTCATCTCCCTCAGCCCCACTTTACTCATTTGTAAAATTACGCCAGGTTTGAGGATATTACTTGTGGTTTCACTGGCATTGGGAAGTCTTGAATGAGAAAACTCTGCCAATGAATGTGGGCACCTTCTCTGTGCCTCAGTCGTACAATGAAAGTACAATGAAAAGTTAGATGACTTACTTTGGGTCACACAATCAGGAGTGTCAGAAGTGGGGCTTGAACCCAGTGCTTCTCATCTTCAAGCTGATTCCCTCTTCATGTGTAAAATGGGGAAAACCATCCCTGTACTCCCCATCTCACTGGGTGGCCATTAGGATCCATGAGATCACGTTTGTTAATTGCTTTACAAACGTTCAGTCCTCTCTAGATGCCAGTTACTATTACTGCCACCACCATCATCTCTGTCTTCTAGAGGCAAATGATAGTGCTTTCTTCCCCTTTCTGTTTTTTTTGATATCATTCATTTTGCTATGACTCCGTGGGTTGGTTCTACCAGCCACCCTCTCCTCCGGATGAAAGATTCCTGTGTAACAACAATAATAACAACAACCTTGTGCCAGACCCAGCAACCCCGAGACGTCATCCACCACATCTGTGTGGCATTGAGTCTCAGGAACTCCTGTCTGTCTTCTGGGAGGAGGATGGTGTTTTTGCTTATCTGTCTGCCAGGACCCCTGCTATTTTCTTGGTTTCTCAGAGTTCCATTTCCTTTTAGTGATGTTTCCATGACATTGTTAGTGCTTTATTGCCTTCTGCTTCTAAGTTGATATGAACCATCTCAGGCACTTTTGCTTCCCTCATCATTGTCTTTTCTCATGGCACGGGAAGATTCCATTACATTCATACACCCCACTGTGTTCAGCTATGCACCCTCCCTTTTATCAGCACCCACCTTGCTTGTAACTCACAGATGGTGATGAATCATAAAAGCTAACATTTATAGAGTCCCTACTGTTTGTCAGGCACTATGGGATGCACTTTACAGTTACTATTTCATTTGGTCCTCACAATTCTGAGAGGTGTTATGGTAACCCCCATTTTACCTATGAGGGAAATGAGTAAAACAGAGGTTAAGTTTTGTGTCTGAGGCCAGATTTGAACAGTTCTTTCTGACTCTGCTCCCAACGCTTTATTCACCTCAGAAAATGTCAGTCATCAGACAGAGGACTTTGGTTGAATGAGACCTGTGATCTAGGACACATGAGAGCAGAGCCAGGGGGTGACAGAAGGAAAAAGGTCTCCAAAGCACCTCCGAACCAACGGGGAAGCTCAGGAGGGGCCTCCATTGCAGTGAAGTCATCTCCAGGAGGCCTTTCTCCTTCCTCCCAGGGTCCCCTCAGAGCCTCAACTTCCCCAAAGGCAGTTTTTAGAACAGACATTGCTCTGTGGTCCTTTCTAGCTCTGGAGCGAAATGTCAAGTTTAAACTTTTTTTGGCTCTGTTAACAGCTACTGAAATAGTTGCCTGAGAGGTTAGAAGCCTCTTTGGAGAAAACCAATCCCCTAGTCTGAGTTTTCCTGATGCTGGCCCTGTCAGGGCTGCCTCCTCAGTGCCAGGCTCTTAACTTGACATGAATGCATCTGTGACGTCATGCTGAGATGTGGTAGGGGGCCCCATTACACCCTCATTACAGTTGTGTATGGAGTTGGCCGAGTTCCTGATGCAGAGATGGGAGTGAGGCTGCCACTGGTACTATTTTCTTATGGAACTGATTTAGTCATGAGTGGTCTCTGCAGTCAGGCTGCTCTGATAGCCTGGAATACTTGGGGCCAGACTGCTCTTACCACCCACTTTCCCCAAACCTGCAGAGGCACAGGAGTGCCTTTGAGCCCTTCCTCTGGGCTCAGGGTCCAACCATTATCCCTTGAGAACTTGGAAGGACTTTGGAGATGACCTAGATCGACTCTGGTAACTCAAGTGGCAGAAGGACTCAAAGACTGGTCCTTAGACTCCAACCCCTGGGCTGCCTACATGGGGTCATAGACTTAGCACTGGGAGAGACCTTTGAGGACAGAAGAAAACTGACACTAATCCCTAGCACCTCCACAGCAAGCACCTTACACAGATCACCTCATTACAACAATCTATGAGTTAGGTGCTGTTGTTACTCCCATTTTACAGGGGAGGAAACTGAGGCCAGGAGTGGTAATCTGACTTGCTCGGTCACCTGGTTTGTAAGTGTCCAAGGTGAAATTTTAACTTAGGCCTTCCTGATTCTAAATCACAACTTATTCAAGGTCACACATGGAGTCAAAGACGGAGCCTGGATTTGAAGTACTTGACCTCAAATCTAGTTGTATTTCTGATGCATCACCATGCTATCCATTTTTGTGTCCCTAAAAACAAGAATAACGGGCTAGGACATTCACCCCTGGTTCCTCTTTGGACCCTCTGCTATCCATCTTCACGTGCCTTATTGCAGTAGATTGTAGCCCTTGACTGCTGGGATATCTGTCCCCTCTTTCCTTTAGGTTCCAGGATTTCATGAAGATGTCGCCTGGTGGCCAGGAAATCCTTTTGGGTCCTGGCCTTTTTGATGAGTGTTCCTAGATAGCATTCAGTGATGTCCATGTAATGCTTATGGACTGGGCCCAAACACAGTCTTCTTTTCCTTTTCCTTTATTCTTGGAATTTACCCAATACCTTCTACTCCCTGGAATGTCTCCTATGTCTCTTCTGACATTCAAGGAAAGAAGAGGCTCCTGCATGCCTTGGGGAGCCTATGGAGATGGAGAGCTAGAAGGAACCTCAGAAATCATAGGGCTCAACCTTGTCATTTTACACCTAGGGAAACTGAGGCTCAGAGGTGACTCCAAGCCCATGACTCTAAGAGCCTCCTGGCCTATGCGGATTTTTCTTCATGGTGGTTGACTTGATAAATATTTATTGATTCATTGGTTCGTTCTCTTCAACAGCTTGTGCTAAGACCCTCTGAGCACATCTTTGACTCCGTGAAGAAACCATTGGTTCTTGGGTTAAACTGGATAGTTGTTGTGCACACAAGACTCCTTTCTACCCGGCAGTCAGCTCTAGGCGCTCCCCCTCCCCCCAAAAACCTCCCTTCCTAGGGTCATCTCTGCTGTGCTGAAATGGATTCTGGAAAATTGGCAGGAGGCTGGGATTTGGGTCTTTCTTTTCTGGAATCAATTTGTCCCTGGGTGAACTTGAAGTAAAGATGAAACATGAAAGCGTTGCATGCTGTCAGAAGAGGGAGGCCTGGAAAAGGAGTGGGAGGTGAAAACAGGCCCAGCAGTCACCCCAGACCAGAGGCAGGCTTCCCAAGTGCCCATTGAATGGGAGATAGTTGAGAGAAGAGAGTGACAGGACTTTGATCCTCCCCTGCTGTGGACCCACAAATGTCTAGGGATAAACCTCTGGATTCTGCTACAATATTATTAGGAAAAAAAATTCTAGTCTTTCACTAGAGAAGTAAATATCCCAGATTGTCAGAATTGGAAGAGCCCTCGGTAGTCCTCTTGGCCAAGCCACATCTGGATGGGGATCCTGTTTATAACACACCTGACAAGTCATCATCCTGCCTGTCTGAAGCCCTCCAGGTACTGAAGTGGACGGGGTCAGTGGCTCCCAAGGCTTTCATTTCACCTTTGGACAGATTTAATTGTTAGCAGGTTTTCCTTAACTTTGAACTCAGAGTTCTATTTTTGCCATTGCTTCCACTTCTGGCCTCGGGGGCCCAGCTGGACAAGTCTGATCCTTCCATGGCAGCCTTGAATACAGCCATCATCCCCGTCTGTCTCCCTCACCTCCCGCTGCCAACCTCTGAGTTTTCTCTGCTCAATAGCACTGGTTCTGTTGACCTGTTCTTGTATGTCTCATTCTCTCTCATCAATGTAGGCATCTTCCTCTGGACATGTCCCAGCTTCTTGATGCTTAAGTGTGGGATGTAGACCTTAATGTAGTATTCCTAATGTGTTTGTATTAGGACAGAAAACGGTGGCACCATCATCTCCCTCTGAGTACATTAAGCCTCCCTTTATGTAGGAGTGCATGAAGTAGGCTTTGTGGGCTTCCTGTCATGTCCTGCGAGCCCACTGAGACACCTAACTACTCTGCTCCCTTCTTATGCTGGGGAAGTTGGGCTTTTTCTCCCTAAGAGTAAGATTTTACAGTGACTACTGTTAAAGGTTACCTTTTCAGAGTGAGGCTGTTATTCTGTAGTGTTGATCTTTTGGCATTTTCCTTGGCTGTCTCCATTGCCTGACATGCTTTCTCTCCCCAGTTCTACCTCCTGGCTCCCCGGGCTTCCTTCTTTTCCCTAAATACCTTCTGCAAGATCCCATCCTTCTTGAGTGTGCGCGTGCATGTGTGTGTATGTTTGTATGTATGTATGAGGGTGTATAAATAACAGGGTAGCTTAAGGAGAGTTACATGGGTGATAACTGGGACATCCAGGAAGGCTTCACCAGGCAGTACCTGAGCTGAGCCTGGCTTGGGTAATCACAGCATGGCATTATACACGAGAGGGTTGGCCTTGGGGTCAGGAAGGCCTGGGTTCAAGTCTTCCCTCTGATGAATTCTAGTTGTGTGACCAGAGGTGACTTGTTTAATCACTTAGTACCTCAGGGCTTTCTTTCAAATAGTCAGTTACAGAGGAGTTGATGACCTGCCTGGGTAGAGGGATTTTCAATGCTGGAAGTAGAAGAAAACCCAAGATGCAAATCTTTCTCTTTTTCTATTTGCCCTGAAATCTCCCTAAAAGTCCATTTAACTTATGGGAATAATGAAGTCCAACTCACAGTATGTTATTTTCCAGGCTGGTGGTAAATATGACCGCCCTTCTATGAAAGGCGCATCCTGCCTCCAGGATGGCTTTCTGATCAGCGGCAGAGCAGAATATTGGCTTTGGCGTTAGGAAGTGAAGTTTCTTTGGCTTGGCTAGAAGGACAGAGCCGCCTTTTTCTTTTGCACCAGGTCTCTGGAGTCAATAGGGTAATATGAGACAAGCATGTAGGGGCCAGCTTGGGTTAGGAGGCCACCATTCACTTTTCTGCAAGCAGAAGATGCTGCCCTTTGGAATTTAGGGAAAGAATTCTGAATCCCCTTCCTTCAACCAGCCAGCTCTTTCAGGCATCAGAAATGTATTTGTAGGCCATTTTTCAGGCCAACAAGTGTTTCCCAAACTGAAGGCTGTCCCCTGCCCCCAAGCTGTAAGTTTGTGGATTCAGCAAGGGCATCCTTTTCCCATTTCTTGGGCTCTCTTCTGGAGCCCCTCCCTCCATAGTCCTGGGAAGAATGCCCCAGTATCATCAGAGTTTTATGAAACACCTCCCTTGTATGTTCTGTGTTTTAATATGAAGTGCCTTGGGGGTGGGGGACGGCAAACTACCTGAAAGGGAGGGCTGTTGTCTGGGGTCCATAGCTAAAGTCAGTGCTTGCTTCATGTAACTCCTAGAGGAAGTGAGTATAAAAGGAGTGAAAAATGGAAGTTTTGGAAGGTGTGTGTTCCAGATCTCCCAGGCATTGAGAAGATTTTTTTCTCTACCTTCCTGAGGAGTTGTGCTTATGGATAGGATCTCACCATTTATCATGGAATAAAAATTAGGTGACATTTGAGAGTTTGGTTTTTTCACCACTCATGCTTGTGGAAGTAAATTGCATTTTCTGGTTTGTCCCATGTAGAACTTGACTTGAGCATCCTGACTGTGTGACTTTGGGAAAACCAGTTCCCTTCCCTGGGCCTCAGTTTCCTCATCTGTAAAATGAGGGAGTTAGACTAGATGAGCTATAAGGTCTTATGACCCTGGGTCATGATCCAGAGTGTTTCCAAAGCTTAAAACTTCACTGACTTTTGGGACACATGGTATATATATGTGTGTATGACTGTAGGGTGTATACACACATAATGGGTATACAGGTATATATACATATATGTATCTATCTAGATCTATATCTATGTAGCTG
Source organism: Notamacropus eugenii (assembly GCF_028372415.1). Lineage (NCBI taxonomy): Eukaryota > Metazoa > Chordata > Mammalia > Diprotodontia > Macropodidae > Notamacropus > Notamacropus eugenii. The sequence goes on along the minus strand of NC_092874.1, from coordinate 472,293,719 downwards.
TCTGTCTATGTATCTATTTATCCTGTCTGTCTGTCTGCATTTATCTGTCTGAAGTGGGATTTGAACCTGCATCTTCCTGACTCCAAGTCACATGTTTCATGGACTACCTCCCTGCTTCTCTAAATCAGATTAGTATATTTTACAAGGGGGTGTGGGTGGTAGATCTGAACGTGATTTCATAAGGAATTCCAGGTGAAGAAACTCGCTCTAAAAATGTAGATTACCAATTATTCTGCACCTGACAGTCCCAGAGAGTTGTCTGGGGGTGCTATGAGGTTAATATATTTGCTTGGGACTATGTGTCAGAAGCACGGCTTAGTTATGAGGACAGCTTCTGTCTATTGCCTATCCCAGATATTTCTAAGTGATGTTTTACAGCTGAAAAAGTCTTCTGTGAGAGAGGAGGGGTTTTTGCCTTTAACTCTTTCAGGAAGGGGAAAAAAATCTCCAAAACCAAATTCCCTCCTTCCTTCCCCCGCACACTCAGTTGAACACAATTTGTCAAGCCCATAATAGTGCTAGGTGAGCTGAGGCCTTCAGAGAAGGATGAAATGCAGTCCTAGCTAGCCCATGTCTTATAACTTCCCTGGGGAAATCAGATACACATCATCAGAATTCATACTTGGCCAAGGGTTAAAGGATGCAGGGCAGCCTTTAAGCAGAATAGGCCACCAGAGAGGAGGGAGATGGGTGTCTCACCTGGGTTAATAACAAGTTCACACTGCTGTTCCCCAGACTTTTATTCTGAGAAAAAACCCTACACCTAACAAGCTTCTCTAGCCTGAGTGGTACAAACATGTACCTTGAAAGGAGAAAGAAGGAAACTTTTAGAGACTTTCAGCTTGGCTTCAGCATCCAGACATCTTCAAGTTGGATTCTGTCAGATGCATCCCAGTAAAGCCATCTGAGCCCCACTTGATGCCTGAGACTAATCCTACAGTGGGACTGATCCCCCAGTAGCAAAGATCCTAGTATGAGGAGACCATGTAGGCGTACCCTGCAACCACTTGGGAATCCCTGAGCTGGGACTCCCTTCTCCTCTTCCCCTCTGGAATTCCTGGCTCATCTTAACCTTGATCCAAAGACCTGGGTTTCTTTGGAAGTCAAATAACCCCAGTTGTACACTTGTGGAGAGGCTTCTGGTGGCCCTGTCATCTAATGATCTCATTTAACAGAAGAAGAAACTGAGACAGAGAGGGAAATCATAGAAAATGAATTGAACACTTGTCCTTTACTGCTCTTTTATTCCAATCTTCCTAAAGCATGGCTGACAATTCAGTAAGGTTCCCTGTCTCCTCCAGGATCAAAGACAAAATCCTCTGGTGGATTTCAAAGCCCTTCCTAACCTGTCTTACCTACCTTGTCAGCCTTCTCCTGGTTGGTTCTCACACAAGATGCTCCATCCCCGACTCTGAGGGTTTTCACTGGCTGCTCCCATGACTAGAATGTGCCCCCTCCTCATTTCTACCTCCTCCCTTCCTTGACTTCTTTCAAGTCCCAGTTAAAATCCCACTTTGTGAAGGACACCCTTCGCACTCCCCCTTAGTGCTAAGTGCCCCTTTCCTCTGTCCATTAGTTAATCCATTTTATTCTGTGCATAGCTTGCTTGTATGTAGTTGTTTGCCTGCTGTTTCCCCATTACACTGAGCTCCTTGAGAGCAGGGCCCACTTTTTGGCTTTCTTTGTGCTCAGCATAGTGCCTGGCACATAGTGGGTACTTAGTAAACACTAGTTGACTTGATTTGGAAGTGAAAAAGCTGGAATTTGAACTCAGCTCCTCTGACTCTCCACACTTAGTCCTCTTTCCTCTGCTTTGTAGTGACTTTGAGCAACTCTGTCTCACTTAAATCCAATTCACACTCGAGTCACACCCATGAGGCCACTGGTCCTCTTCAAAAATGAAGGATGACCAACAGTGACCTCTTGTAGGCATCCATCTAACAGAGTCCCCATAGCAGTGAGATGTTCCATATAGGCATCTTCCCAGTCTAGGCAGGATCTTGGGAGTCTCCTAGTCCTCCTTTCTCATGTCTCCTGAGCACATAGAACATTTTCCTGGTTGTTTGGCTGGAAGAGGCCTTGCTTGAGAATGTTTGTCTTCAATATGAGCTCAGTTCGTAGTTGCCTTTGGCTGAGAGTGAAATGGGAATTTTAAAGAGTGCTGAATCCCTGCTTTCCTGTGGGCTAAGTGAGGTGGCATTTCCTAGCTCTTCCTCCCCAAGTGAAACCTGGGAGCCCCTGACAATCCGTCTGACCTGCCCTTTATTCTGAACCCCCAGAAAGAATATTTGGCCTGGCATCCATACCCTTTGTTCTCTGGGCCTTGTTACTGATGGATTGAGGATTTCATGAGACCAGGAATATGTCATAAGGGCACATTTCACAGTGGTTCAGAGACTCAGCACATTTAGAAGCTGCCAGACACTGAGATCTATCCCTCGTGCTTTTAGAAAAATGTTCACATAAACATATAAACTAGACCACCATACATATATATATGTGTGTGTGTATGTATATACGTGCATATGTATGTATATATGTACATATGTATATATGTACATATATAGGAAAAGTATTTTGCAGACTTTTAAGTGCTTTGTAAATGCTAACTCATACTATCGTTGCTGTCATTGAAGAGCTTTGACTATAAGGAATTTTTGAGCAGCCAAGAGACCTCCCTCGGAAGTACTTACCAGCTCTTGAGTGTGGAGAGCTCAGGGGTTTGGATTTGGGGGCTCGGTGCTCTTACAAAGGCAGTGGGCACTCTTAGGTGGTCGGCCTTCAGAGGAGTTTCTAGAGCCAGCTGCTTTCTGACCACATCTGCCTAGTGTAGGGGCTCCCACAGCTGGAAACAGTTTTCCTAAAAAAATGCAGACTGTGTGAATCCCTGGCTTCCTTCAAGTCTCAGCTCAGGGGTCACCTCCTGCAGAAATCCTTCTTTCATCCCTTTCCAGTTAGTGTTCTCACCCTCCATTATATGATGGCTAGGGAGCTGGACTGTAGAGAAGACCTGGGTTCGAATCATGCCTCAGATACTACTAACTCTGTGACCCCTGGGTAAGCCACTTAACCTCTGTCTGCCTCAGTTTTCTGTAAAGTAAAAGGGGTTGAATCTTATGGCTTATAAAATCCATACCAGCACCAAATTTGGAAAATCCATCATACACACACACACATACGTGTATGTAATACATATTCATATTAATAGCTAACATTTATGTAGCATTTAATTTGCAACGTGCTTTACAAATATTATCTTTTTTGAACCTCACAATAGTTCTGGGAGGTAAGTGCTGTTATTACTCCATTTTACAATTGAGGAACTGAGGCAGGCTGCGGTCAAGTGACTTGTCTAGAGCCCCACAGCTAGCAAGCCCCTAAGGCTGGATTCAGACTCAGGGTTTCCTGACTCTGGGACTAACGCTCTGATCACTAAGCTGCTGGCTGGCTCTGCCTCGTCTCTGTCAACGTTGCATCCCTCCTATGGAATGTGAACTCTTTGCAGAGTTTTTCATTTTGTCTGTGCTCTAGATGCCCTGTACCCTTAATGAAGCCCTTAATAAAGACTAATTGGGTCAGGTTGGTGGGGGAGGTTGTAAGAAAGGATGGGGGAGAAAGAAGCATCATTAGCATGATTTCTCTGGGAGCTTAAACCCTTTCCCCTTAAACCTTCTCTGATCCAAAATGTCTCTCTGAAAGATTTCCTAGGCACAGGGCATCCAGTATACAGACCAGATGACAAACAGGGTTTGCCTGCCCCAAGGAGACAATAGACTCTGAAGTGTTAGAGGAGATATTAGGGGGTTCTTTGCATCTCCTCTAGTCTTTCCTCTGTCAGGGTGTACTGGCTTAGTCCATTCATCCATCAATCCACATTTATGAAGTACTCGCCCTGTGCCGGGCTCAGGCACTTCAGAGCTATAGGGATGGATGTGGTATCATGAAGGACGCTGCTGTTGACTGTTCCAGAGAACTATCCATGCCCAGTCCTTTAATGTCCCCAGGGCTTGAGGGCTCAGGCAACTTTGAGCACAGCCCAGTGGGTGATGGTTTCCCAATGGGGCATAAACACAAACTCACAGGGAAAACCTCCCTTTGTTTTCAGACACCTCAGAGCTGTCCATGAGGAGGCCTTACTTGGCTCATATCCCCTGCCTTCCTCCAAGACACAACAGCTCTTTCACCACAGTGTAGTGGACCCGCCCGGGCTCTCCCTGCCTTGACCCATTATCCACAGGCAGCCTCAGAATGGCTCTTGTGATCTTGTGGGATTTGGGGAGGTGACCACTGCCTCCCTGGCCCCACAGGTCACTAACCCGCCTTCCTGACTGGTAATGTTTCCTGTGGACTGGCAAACCCAGAGCATCGCTCAGATCAAAGAGCGGGATGGGAGGGATTTCTGTTGGGCAATTTAGCAGATTTTCTGGACTAGCAGCAAAAGAGAGGCCCTCCCTCCCCCACACCCCCTCCTGTCCATTTTCATTTTACTTTCTGTGGAAGTTTTATTTCAGGAAACTGAAGCTATCAAAGGGTTCCCTGATGGGGAAAAAGGGTGTGTGGGGTCGCACAGAATTAAAGATTAAGCTGAGACCTTACCTTCAAATGAAGCGCTTACTGTTTAGACATCTCCACCGATGGGTGACCAAGACCCAGCTTGAGCGGCTCTGCCAGAGGGGCCAGTGGCTGTGGCTCTCATTTCTGTGGGCTCTGGGGTTTGCTTTGTATGCAGCTGGTGATACAGTGGTCAGAGCAGGCCCAGAGTCCAGGTGCAGCCTGAGGCACTTACTAGCTACTTGACACTAGGCAAGTCACCCTCTCTGGGCCTCAGTTTCCTCCTCTGTAAAATGCGAGACTCACAGCACTTCCTTCCTAGGGCTGTCGTGAAGTTCCAGTGACATATTTTATTTTATGACACACTTGGCCAACTTTAAAATAAATGTTAATTCTTCTTCTTTTCCTTCCCCCCCTCCCCTCTTCCTTCCTTATTCTCACAAGATTAGGTTTAGAGTCAGAGTCAGAGTCAGAATGCAGGCTAGTTTAGAAACACTGACCAGGAGCCTCAACTCTTTGCTCTTGTAAGCATCTGCCTTTTTTGGCGGCCTCAGTGGGGGAGAGAGAGCAGCTGGAGTCATCAGAGGTGGGGTAGGAGCAGCTGCCCTCCAATCTTCTCAGGTGTGCTAATATACTTAGCCTTGTCTTTGAGAGGCAGGCTGTAAGCATCTTATGTGACTTGCCCAGCCCCAGTTCCATAAAGCCTTGGGCGTGTCATACTTGGGATCTGGGGACCTTGCTTCCATGGTCTTCCCCATTGTAGACTTCAGATCTCAACCAGACTGGACTGCTCCCCTTCTCCCTTTACAGCATCTCACATTTCTGAAACGAATAGCCTGTTCAGTTCAACAAACCCCTGGAAGCAGCTTCCGTGTGCTCAGTTTCTTTCATCTGCTATAATCTGATCAATGACATGATATATGACACAAACCCCTACCTAAATCGCAGTGCTCCAGAAAGATAGTCATCTGGCCTTTGCCTGATGACATTCAGGATGGGGAACCTGCTTCCTCCAGACATCACCTCTGCCAGCTTTACCAGGACTGTTATAAATATGGTGGTCAGCTGTAGCCCACTCAGTGCTATGAGTGCCAGCTTTCAAGAAGATGTTAATAGCTGACAGTAGCTAACGTTTCTAGAATGTCTACTCTATGCCAGGCAGTTGTTAAGTAAACACTTCACAATTATAATCTCCTTTGATTCTCACAACAACCCTGGGAGGTAGGTACAATTACTGTTCCCATTTTACAGATGAGGAAACTGAAGCAAACAGAGGTTAAATGACTTGCTCAGGGTTCTAGAACTAGAACGTGTCTGAGACTGGATATGATCTCAGGTTTTTCAGACTCCAGGCCTGATGCTGTTTCCATTGAAGCACCTGGCAGGCTTTGGTGGGCCGATCTGGAAGCCAAACCACTCTTCTTTACCTTGCATCTATGGAAAAATAGATGTGAGATTCAAACAATTAATCAAAAATAATTTTTAAAAAGAACCTATTGGTGAATTGCTAATTATGTATTTTGAGTTTGAATGGCTACTTCTGTATAGTTGAATGAAGTATTATCTCACTGTAGAGACTTCAGTAATTTTCTACTTAAAGCAGAGATTCTTAGCCCTTTTTGGCATCATGAGATTTCAGTAAAACCTCAGAAGAAAGTTTTCCAGTGCAGAAAACAGAGAACACAGAGGAAACCAGTCATATTGAAGTGCAGGTATCAACATATCCTTTTTAAAAAGTTCACAGATTCCAGGTTGGGAATCGCTGCCAAAGGGCCTGCAACCAGCCAGGGCAGGTAGAGAAAGCTGCCTTCCCTCTCTCCTCATCACAGCCTCCTTCTTCACCAATGTGTAAAGCCAGCCCGACTCTGGACACTGGATGAAGGGGCATTTCCTGGCCTTTATCTCTGAATGCTTTCTGGCAGGGAAAGCAGCCATGTAAACCTCTCCAGGCAGGACCAGAGACGGTGGTACAGTGTAACTGGGCACATTGGTTAGAGATGGGGCCAGCTGGCAGGGAGCTGAGGGCAGGGGGGTATTTTCTGGGTTCATGTCCCCATTCTTGAACCTCCCTGGGAGAAGCTTTGCCTCCTGGACTTGGTCACATGGTTGGTTTTTTCAAAAGCTCTTCTCTTTCTTCTCTACCTTTTGGATGGCTTCATTGTAATAGGTGAAGGCTGAATTTTCCCCATTAAAAATTCATTTCCAGCCATAATGATACTAATAGTGATAAGATTTAGCATTAAGTACTTTCCATACGTTCACTTATTTGATCCTCACAACAACCCTGAGATGTAGGTACAATTGTTATCCCCATTTCACAGATGAGGGAGCTGAGGCTGAGGGAGGGTGGGTGACTTGCTCAGGGTCTCTCAGCTAGTATCTGATTTGCGATTGGAATTCACGTATTCCTGACTCCAAGGCCAACACTCTGTCCAGAAGTTAATGCCAAACTTCATGGCACACTATGTCTGGGAGCTCTTTCCAACTCAATTAGCAGCATCTGTGTTCTCTGAGGACCCAAATGATGGGTTAATTGGCCCCAGGGCCTGAGGGCAGGCTACTTAGGGAGACAGAAATCATTTTCTCCCCAAACTCAAGGCAGGAAATAAAGATTCCTGGAGGTGGGGATGGGGCTGACTGTGTTGGGCTGGGCTCTCAACATAGCCTAACGAGATCATGGAATCAGAGGGGAAATGGGAATCTGGTGCCAATGGACATTCTCCACCCCTTCCCCTTTAGAAACCAACTGCTGAGCATATTCTCCAGCAGGCTATTGTCATTGGTGAGCTATGGGGTGCATCCTGACGGCCAAAGGGTCCCTGACCCTCTCCAGCTATGCTACAGATGTACTGGCCTCCCGGGAGGTGGGGGTGGTGAAGAAAAACCTTCCACTCCATGTTTTCCTTTTTAGAGCAGAGAAGAAATTAAAAAACCCCAACAGCCTGAACCGAAATTGATTTCATGCTTTGAGGTGATGCGTATCTGTTTCCTTCCTTAGTAGGAGAGCACAGGCCCTGCCCTGAGAGAAGGAGAGGGAGGCGTGGTTCTGTGTGGCCTTGAATGTCCAGTAGAAGCGTTTGCATGATGGACACAGTTTGGTTTGGGTTTTTTCTCCTGCAGTATGTTACTCACAGTGCTGCTGTGATAGCCTCTTTTGCAGAAGGGGAATTTGGGGGAGAGTGATGGGCTGTATTCCCCTTCTTGATGGTTGGGATCTCAGGCTGGTTCAAAAGGCCCCTGTGTTGGGTAGTGAAGGCCAGGAGAACTGGAAGCCAGGTCCTACCCAGCTCCTTTGTGACTGTGTGAGCCTGGACTAGTCACTTTCTCCTTTCAAGTCTTGTCTTGGACATGTAGGGTCTTAGGGACTATAGAGCCATAGTTTTAGAGCTAGAGGGGACCTTGGTGGCTATCAGTTCACCCCCTTCTATTTTACAGATGAGGAAACTGAGGCCCATTGAGTGACTTGCCCAGGGTCACATAGTCAGTATGTGAGAGAAATGAGACTTGTTCCTGGGTCTTCCCAACTCTGAGACTGTGTCTCTAGCCTCCACATCTGTGGCCTGTCTGGCTTGTGTGTATGCATGTAACATACACACAGACACACACACACACACACACACACACACGATGTGTTGTGTGTGCCTCTCTCTTTTGTAGTCACGGGTCAGGGCAGGGGAACCTGTGTCACTCATAGACGCATTTCATCTTTAACCGGAGAATCCCCACCCTGTCCTGTTAGGCTGTGTAACAGGGTAAGCTTTCCTGGGGGAGCACTTAGTATTTTCTATCAGGAAACTGCTGGGATTTTGGAAAGAGGCCCAAGGAAGGTTAGCAAAGAGGGTCCCTGCTTTTCCTGTTCTGAGTCAGGATACCTCAGGGTCAAAGGGAGCTTTAGCAGTCCAAAGAGCTGTGAGCCATAGGGTAAGAAAGGTGTGTAGAGGGTTAGAGAAGGATGCTATTTAGGGCAAAAGGCTGGTAGCTCAAATTGTCAGGCAGTTAACAAGTATTAATTAAGTACCTTCTGTGTGCCAGTCTAAGAACTACGCTAAGTTCTGGGGATACAGAGAAAAGCAAAATGCAGACCCAACTTTCAAGGAGCTCAGTCAACTGGGGGAGACAACACGCAAACATCTGTGTATAGACAAGAGTTAGATAGGCTCCTTTGGAGTGGGAAGCTTTCCTGTATGCTCTGAGGGGAAGAAGGATTTGATGGGAACATCCATCCTTTGCAGAGCTCTGTGACAAAGAGGGCAGCGTCAAGTTGTGCAGGATGCAGGGAGCTTTGGGTGAATGTCCTTGAAGGTCATTTGCCTGGAACCCCGGAAATCTCATGCTAAGTTGTGCCCACTTCTAATTGTACCTCATCTTCAGCACAAGTGCACTCACACACGTGTGCGTGTGCACACACATACGTGCACACATACAAGGCAGCCCAGGAAGACATGTGAATGAAAATGGAGAATCTGCAGGATTTCATCTCCATTTCTAGTAGCTGTGGAATCAAATGCCCCTCTGAGGCTGAATCAAGGATTAGTGTTGGTCACTGAGTTCATCTGTGTCTCAGGCAGCTCTCTGGGACTTACGAGGAGGCTGGCCCCATGCAAACAGCTCTGACTCTAGAGTCAGAGGACCTGGTTCAAATGCTGCCTCTACTTGCTAACTGTATAATCTTGGCTAAAATCATTTAATCTTCATAGGCCTCAGTTTTCTTATCTGTATCACTGGGGGGAGGGGGGCATTGGCCTGGGTGGCCTATGAAGTCCCGGCAAGGTCTAGATATGTGATCTTATTCATACAAAGTCACTTTACCTCTGTGGGCCTCAGTTTCCCCCTCTGTAAAATGAAGCATTTGGACTGAATGGTCTCTGACATTTCTTCCAGTTCTAGATTTGCTATCCCAATAATAATACACATAGGAGACATTTGTGTCAAGCTTTGCCATTTGCAAGATCTTTATCTTGGTGATTCCATTGGAATCCCCCAAACCTGTGTGAGATAGGAGCCTTGGGAATTCTCCTCCCTTGGTACATGAGGGAACCAGGCCCAAAGAAGCTTAAACACTCAGGGTCACTCAACCAGAAAGGGTCAGAGACTGGTAGAAACTGGAAATCAGCTTTTCCTCTCCTGATTCCAAGATCAAGGCTCTTTTCATGGGGGCTTTTTTGAATTGTTTTATTCTGGAGTCTAAAAGATAAGGAATATTAAATTATAGAAAAAAAGGGATCTGGAGAGTCAGAAGTTCTTGAGTCATTTTCAATTGTGTCTAACCCTTCATGACCCCCTTTGGAGTTTTCTTGGCAGAGATACCAGAGTGATTTGCCATTTCCTTCTCCAGTTCATTTTACAGATAAGGAAACTGAGGCAACCAGGGTTATGTAACTCTGCCAGGGTCACACAGCTAGCAAGTGTCTGAGGCTGGATTTGAACTCAGGACTTCTTGACTCTAGGCCCAGGGCTCTTTCCACTGCAGGACCACCTAGCTGCTGCTAGAATCAGATAGCCTTGGTTCAAATCCCAGCTTTGATGCTTACCACCTATGTGACCTTGGGCAAGTCACTAGCTTGGGCCTTAGTTTTCTTATCTGTAAACTGAGCTTGTTAGACCAATGGCCTCAAAGGTACCTTCCACTTCTGTACCTTTGATCCTATGCCATAATCTACCTCAAATTTAATACAAAATTAATGTTTTCCTTCAAGTTATGGAATAGAGCAGAACTGGGAAGTTTCCAGACATCGTAGCTGAAAGCTGTTGAGATGCTAAAGCTAGCTCTCTTGGACAGATAAGATGACTTTATACAGGTAGCTCCAGTGAGATAGCATTTGAAAGACTGACCTGGACAGTAGCACCCAACAAGCTATTCCAATGAATCCTGAAAGACAAGTGGCATGTTTACTGAGAAGGCCAAGACTCTCCATCTTGGAGAAAACCCGTAAGATCCTGAAAACCAGAGCCCGACTCACTGAGTGTTTCTCGATTGAACAGAAGGAACTTCGCACTCAGCTAGTTAATTGTGTGTAGTGCCCTTTTGAATCCATCTCTTAGGAAAATAAGAGTGATTCCTACCATTCACAGAGCCCTGCTTTGTATACATTTACTGCCTCTCCCCCAGGTGTTTTAAAAATATTTAGGTCACATCCATTCGGGGCCTTAGGAGGTTTTCCTTTTAAGTGTGAGAAATCGATGGACACACACCCTGATTTTCAAAGACTGGTCCCGTTCTTTTCTTGTTCTTTTTTGGAAAAAAAGAGAGGGAGTGAGCGTTGTATAGTGCCTACTATGTGCCAAACACTGTGCTAAGTTCTTTAAATTATTATCTCGTTGATCATCACAACAACCCTGGGAGGTATGTGCTGTTATCATTTCCATTTTACAGATGAGGAAACTGAGGCAAACAGGTTAAGTGACTTTCCCAAGGTCACATAACTACTAAGTATCTGAGGCTGGATTTGAGCTCAGACTTTCCTGACTCACTGCCACAAATGCAGCTTGTGGGAGACAGTGGGTATGATTTCCTTGACTTTATTCCCATGCTGAGTTATCTTCAATAGAAAACAAGTTTAAGGCCACCTTTGTTTGTTAGAGTGTAGAAGAGATGAAGCGATCATCCCAGCGATCTTCATGGACAAGACCATCTGGAGGACCTTCCCTTACATAGGCGAGTCCTCTTCCATTTGGATCCCACATGGGACATGCTCCAAGGATCCTGGCAAACATTCAGTCACTCCCCTTCATGTCCCCTTGATGTTAATAATCAATCAACAAACATTTGTCAGCTGCCTGCTTTGCATCAGGCACAGTGCTAGGCATTGGGGGTCTGAATGCAGAAGGGAGCCAGTCCCTGCCAAGGCTCATTTTAGAGACAATGAGAAATCTGAGTGGTTTGGTCCTTCTTGCCACATAGTGTGTTTCTGAGGTGCTGGGGGCTCTTTGTGTAAAGGCCTGCGTCCTCCAAATTCCTCCCTGGCTCCTAGACTCTAAAGAAGATGTGTTACCTTGGTTTCTATGCTCTGCTCTAATGTTTCAGGATATTCTTTCATCTCAACCCCCTCCCCCTCTTCCATCCCTCTCTCTTCCCCTCTTGAGTTTTATGTGAGAACACAGGATGAGGTGAAGGCTCTTTCTTAAAGGTCAGGAGTAGTGGCACATATTGATGACAGCTTGATTCATGAGAAAGGAATCTGTCTTGTGTAGTCACTGTTGTACAGTCAGGGATCAATCAGGGATTCCTGTATTTGGAAGGTGGGTAAAAAACCCAACATCTCAGAATAGAGAGTATATATGTTCATCAGCCAAGAACAGAAATGTTGAGGTGAGAACGTGAAAATACTCTTATCCAGTCAGCCAGTCAGTAAGCAAATCCTCTTTTTCTTCCGAGTGCCTCAGCCTGACCTGGTTGGTTGTTGTCCTTGAAGAGACATGATATCACTATGGTGGGGTCAGGGAACAGCGTGTCTGACTGTGGCGGATCAGACCAGTGCCATCTTGGAATGCTCTAGCACAGGTTGGGCACAAATAGTCTGTGTGAACATTGGGAGTGTGTGCATCTCATCTTTCTTTCGAGCTACTGCGCTTCTGCTTTGCTCACAGAACACAGTATCTTCTTTGATACAGATATGCCACTCAGGGTGGTCCTGTGCCAGCATCTTCCATGTCTCACCATTGATTGCAGAGTTCTAAAGAGAGACCCTGAGAATGTCTGTGTATCGCTTCTTCTGACCTCTGTGTGAACACTTGCCTTGTATGAGTTCTCTGTAAATAGTCTTTTCGACAAATGTACATTTGGCATTTGAACCTGGCCTGTTCTCATGGCGGTTCCTTTCACTGTGTGGTTTCATTCAGTACCAGTTGGCTTTGCTTTGGAAAACTGTTGAGTCTGAAGGGCTGGAATCAAATCTAGCCTCTCCTCTGTACGGCACTGAGCCTCAGTTTCCACATCTGCCAAACGAGGGGCTTGGAAGAGGTGGCTTCTGAGGTCCCTGATGCTGTTACCTTTAATCTTGTGGAACTAGGGGAAATGACAATTCGACAAGGGTTTTTAGGTACCTGCTCCTGTGCCAGATACTTTACTAGGCACTGAGGACCCCAAGACAAAGTCAATGTGGTCTCTGCATTTATGTTGTACTGTGGGAAACAGCTCATCCTCAGAGCAGTAGACATAAGGTACAAACAAAAGGATACAAAGAATGATATATATTTAGGGAAATTTCTATTGGCCTTGGTTTTGGGAGGATGTAAATGTTAATCCCCAATATCTTTGAGTGTGGAAGGGAGAGCAGCAGGCTGGCCTAATCTGTAAACTCTGTCTATTTTCTGTTTATTTCTGTGATTATAATAACGCATCAGTAACTTTTTGAAGCACTTTGTGGCAGTGGATGGGACTTGGGATCATGAGAACAAAGAGGACTGTGGAGGGACAGATAGCTCCGTGCCAGGTGTGCTAAACTAATTGAATGCCAGGGGCTAGTTGGCCACCTCCAAGGAGATAGTTGAGATGTGGTCCTTCCTCATCCAACTGGGCTCTCCCCCAGTCCTTGCCCTGGCATGATGACTGTTTTCATGATGTTTTCATCTGCCTCCTCTTCTTCCTATTAAACCAGAGCCCCCCAGGCCTCCACCATCACTTTTCAGCCACCATCTCCCAACCTATCCCTGTGCCAATGCCACATTACCCCTTCCCTCACTGCTTCCCTTTAGGGATTGTCTTTTCCCATTAGAAAGGCATCTCCTTGAGGACAGGAATTGACTTAGATTTGCATCTCCAGTGCTTCTATTCCTAATAGAATAAAAGCCATCCAGGCTTCCTTTTCTGGGGTCTTTATCTTAATGAACTCCAGAGAAAGCCGAGGGCTTTGCACCCACCTCCTGGCCCCTCTTCTCCTTCCTGGGGGCAAGGGGGCGACTTGTACTCCGTGCTTGTCCTTTTCTTTATTCCTGTTCCAACCTCATGCTGAAACAAACCTTCTAGTCAGTGCCATTTGGCAGCATCACTTTTTCTCCCAGAGTTCTGTTGCAAGAATAAGCAGTGTCCATGATCAGCCTGGGAGACTCCAGGTGTGGGAACGCCTTCCACCAAATGCGTATCGCATTTATTTTTTAGTTCAGATGTTCCCAGCCCTTTTCCATCCCCGAAGCTCTTTCCTTGGAGTATCCTTAACGTGTATCCCCTTTTCAATTCAAGTAAATATTAGTGTTTGCCGTGCACGTGCACATGGGAAATAAAATAAAGGGATTGATTTTACTAGAATAATATCCAAATATTTCCCTTGCCCCCTCAAAAAGCTTCCGCACACACCTGGTTGGGAATGGGATCCTAGACCTAGGAATAGAAGGGACTTTGAGATCACCTAGTCCTATGCCTTACAGAGGGATGGAAGTGATTCATGCCAGCCATGAGACCTTGGGGCAGTCACTTGATTCCAGACTGTCTTAGTGCCTGGCACATATGAACAATTCATTAATGATGATTAATAATTAGTATATGTTAACTTTAATAACTATTTTAATAATAAATTATCTAAAAATAATTATATTTTTATTTATTTACTAAATTAAATAATGAACCCATAAAATAATATATAAGTAAACATTAGTGAATGTGTATTGACTAGCTGTCTGTACTTTGTGGTCTACATGTTGTCCCTCCCATTTGACTGTAAGGTCCTCCAGGGCAGGGAGTCTTTTGACTTTTTTTTTTTTATTCTCCATTGCTTAGCATGGTACTTCTGTGCATGGGGCGGCTAGGTGGTGCAGTGGATAGAGCACCAGTGCAGGAGTCAGGAGGACCTGAGTTCAAATCTCCCCTCAGACACTTGACACTCACTAGCTGTGTGACCTTGGGCAAGTCACTTAACCCCAATTGCCTCATCCTGGCCCATCTCCAGTCATCCTGATGAATATCTGGTCCCTGGATTCAGATGGCTCTGGAGGAGAAGTGAGGCTGGTGACCTGCACAGCCCTCCCTCACTCAAAGTCAAGTGCAAGTCACATCTTCATTCCTCTGATGATAGCATGGTCTTCTTTGGCAAAGAAGGACAAACACACACACTTCTTTGCATACTATACAGGATAATAAATAGGAAACAGGGACTGGCTTCTTGAGAAAGGTGGGGTTTGGAGGAAGCCAAGAGATGGAGCTGAGGAGGGAAGAGCATTGCAAGCATGGGGGAGGGGTAGCCCTCTTGGGGCATACTTGGAGCTGAGAGATGGAGGGTCTTGTTTGAGGATGAACAGGGGGCCATAGAGTCCATGACGGGGCAGAAAGTGTAAGAAGACTGGAAACATAGTGTAAGAAATAGGTTATGAAGGACTTGGAATATCAGAGAATTGTCAGTTACTTAAGAGTGGCTAACTGGTATCTGTAAAGGAAGTTTCCCCACTTGGACTTCCCTGCACTGATGAAGTCACAGATGTGTCCCACGTTTTCCCAAAACTTTGTGGTGTTCCCTGACTGGCTCTTTAATGCACACACGCACGCACACACACACACACACACACACACACACACACACACACACACACACACACACACACACCTCTTACATATAGTAGGTGCTTAATAGATTTTCACTGAATTGAGCAGCGCTCATAAATGGTGCAGGAACTTGATTGACTGTCAAGCCCCTCAGGACTATGAGTGCCAAGGGGCATTTGGGAAGGAGCCTGGCATTTCCACTCCAAACTTCCCCAGGGTGGGGAGGGCCCTCGTGCCCCTAGATTCCCCTTCTAGGTCCCCCATGGATGGCGGCCACTCTGATCTGCCAACATTTCCCTGTGGCTGCTGCCCTGGTCATCTTGCTCCATGGGGCTAACACCATACTGTGCCTTTGGAGAGTTATTTTTGGTAGGGCTTTGATTTTTCTCATTCCATCAGTGACCCCTGATGTCACAGGGGCCCAGCTAGGTCATAAACACATCAGAGCACGTTCCAGCTCTCTTGGCTAAACTTTTACACTATTTTTCTTATGCTCTCCAAATGACATAATTGACAGACTGTGGCTTTTCTTAACACAGACATTTCTGCCTTGCGTCTTCTCTTGTACCTTCCTTAAAAGGGGCGAACTGGTTGACTTTTGCCCAGAGAGTGTCAGACTAGACTAACCTCTGGTTAACGTTGCTCAGATGGAAGAAACCAGTGTCTGCTCTGTGCAAGACGCCTTCATGGTGGCTCTGTTTACTTTGGTGTCAGAACCCAGCAAGGCGGCCTGCCCTGCTTATTGGAGTGTTCACTGGCCTGGCCAAGCCCCACCTCTAAACACATGCTCCACAGTTCTAGGCAAGAGAAACAGCTTCTAAAAAAGCAAGTGAATCAGCAAACTCGGTTCACTTTGGTGTGCACAGGACGGCCCAAACTGCTGTCTGTGAAGTGGCCATCCCAGGAAAGGATAGGGCAGAGGTGTGGATGCGCATGGTTGGACAATATTTCCTATTCCCGGCATTCTCCTTACTGGCATTCCAACATTCTCAAAACAAAATTATTTTGTTGCACTATACAAAATCATTTTAACTGATGCAAAATAACAATTGTCCTTCACAAATGAGTGCCTTTTGATCCATTTGGAAGGTTTGGCGGAGGAGGAAATTGCAAAATGAAATAAAAATGGTGGAGTGTTGGGTGTTGAAGATTGGAACCAGCGATCTGGTGCTTAGATCACCATGAGCCCAAATGAAATGAATGAATGAAAAATGAATTTATTAAGCTCATTGACAGAGCCTGCATTCTAAGAGGGAGAAATGACACGTACAGGTTTTAGCTGCAATTTGGATGAAAAGGCCCCATGGTCCTTAGGCTGCATCTTCTTTAATGTTCTTACCATTGATAAAATTGTTTCCTCCTTTGTAGTGCCAAACTAGGAACTATGTTCTAGCTACAAATACTGAAGACCCTGAATGGGGACTCTGGTGGTGAGTACCTCACTCACAAGAGGGGCGGCCATCCTTGTTGGGGACTCTGGTGGTGAGTACCTCACTCACAAAAGGGGTGGCCATCCTTGTATGACAAGAAAGGGAGTCTGATGGCTTTCCAATTTTGACGGATGACTCTTAATAATGAAGTGCTAAGATCTACTGTTCCTACTATTGGTCGGCCCCTTTGAAGTTCTCTACCTGGGGACAAAGCCCCAGCTGTTCCATATTAGGTAGGCTTCCTTTACCTTTCAAATTACAGGGTTGAACTTGGTAACCAATAAGGTCCTCTTCAGTTCTAAATCTGTCATCCTGAAACCTGTATTATTACTGTCTTTAAGATTTTCAAAATACTTGGCAAGAATCAACTTCTGAATTCCTGTCAGCTGTGTTGAGGTGGGGGCTATTAACTGGACCTTGTAGCTGCAGGAGTGAAGACCCCAAAGCATTTAAATACTGCTCAGGAAATTAAAGTGAGGAAAGGCTCCTGCCTGCCTCTTGGCAGATTCTTCTGAATCAAAAGTGATTTAAACCTCTCCTCCAGAATCAAACACAGATAAGATTAATACTCAAATATTGGCTTACAAATTAGGGATCCACAGCAGCAGAATTTATTCTTTCAGGAGCTTAGAACATACATGTCCTTGCTTCAGACAACCCACTCTGCCTATCTAAGATTCTGGGGTCACTTGGTTAGAGTGTGGAGGGTTTTTAGAGACCATCAGACTTCAGGGATCATCATGCCCAATTCCTTCTCATGCCTTTTCCAGGATCCCACAGTTAGGAAGCGTCTGAAGTAGATGTTGAACAGATTGTCTTTATGATTTTGGAGTCCATCTGTCTACTCTGATGGGGATTGGCAAAGCTCTGCTCTGTGGGCTAAAGGGACCTGTTCTTGTATGGCCTGCTGTCTAGGAATGCCTTTTTTGTTTTGAAATACAATAGTGTTATTGTAACAGTAGAAGAGTGGGTGGTTATTCCCTCCTCCAGAAGACCTTCACTTTTGGGAAGATGTGTTAAGGTTCTATAATGCTGTTGGTTACATCTGCCTCTGCATTTGGGAACAGGCTATTGTCCTGTGTGCTTCCCCCTGTTTTCTGGGTGTCTGCTCTGTGCTGGGTCTGCCTCTGGATTAGCAGTGGGGATGTGAGGAGTTATTAAGAAGGCGTGGGTAGGGCAGAATGTGAGCCCTGGGTGCCTGGCGTGGGCCCTGCCTGGGTCGTGCCTGGTGATAGGAGAGCCTCCATCCCTGTTGCTTGATCTCCTTGACTCCCGTGTCCTGAAAGAGTGAATGGGCCTTCTTCAAACCCTCTGACTCACTGTGAGGTGCTAGCCTAAACAGAGATGGTGCATGGCTCTTCATATGGTTCTGTGCAGAACCCCAAGGTCATTGGCATTTGGGGAAATGATTGATTTCACATTTTTCAGGATCTGTCTGCTAGCTTCTTTCCCCTCCCCCCCAAGCCCTCCAGGGATGGTTTAGGGCAGAATCTTGGGTCAGGTTTGCAAGGATGGGATGCTTCATTTGTTCTCACTCTCCCTGGATTTCCATTGGTTCTGAAGTGCCTTGTATTCGGTAGGAAGCCCTGAGCACCCTCTTCCCGTATTGTTACCTGTATTCACTGGAGGCAATGGGCCCCTGTATGGCATACAGTCCTATCCTGTGCCTCCAGGGATCCTGGTCCAAACCCCTGAGCCAAGTGAAGCTACCATATAGCAAGGGCTTGTATGTGGATCATGTTGAACAATTCGATGAGCGTGTATTAAGTGCCTGCTGTGTGCATAGCATTGTACCAGGCATTTGAGATTGAAAAACAAAAACAGTCCTTGCCGTCAAGGACCTTGGGGTCCTTCTGGGGGAAAACAGCACTTACAAAGATGTTTACACCCCAAATGCCTGGTCCAATGGAAAACTTGTTGAATCCAGAGTCGGAGAAATTGAAGTCGAATCCTGCCCTTGCTACTCACCTGATTGATGGTTCCTGGCACACAATAAATACCTAGTAAATACTTATTGACTGATTTTGCCCAAGATATTTGGAACTTGGTTCTCAGGACCTCAGTTTCCTCATCTGTAGAATGAAGGGGTTTGGGGGACATGAGCTCTTCCTGGCTCCTTCTAGCCTTATATCAATGAGCTGGTGAAATACAAAGGACTTTCAGTTTAGGAGCCTTTAAAACTGGGGGATTCAGGCCTGAAGCAGACCATGTTTTCCTGTTAACCCTCCCTAAGGGAAGTCTAACATGCTAGAGGCTTTCCCCTGGTTTCTTTGGTGTCTCTGGGGAGCCACAGTTGGTGTACTCCATTTCTGAGACTCTCTTTTAGTTCCGGTGACCAGACCTTTCTGGTCACACTTCACTCTGAGGTTCCCTGTCTTGTCCTCTCGGGCCTGCAGATCATCACGAGGAGCCAGCTGGGGCTGGTATGTGCCCTCCATGGGTCCTTTGATCTCCCTTCAGATTATCAAAGGACCATTAAGTTAGAAGAGGAAGGGGTCTTAAAAGCCATGCTGTTGAACCCCACCCCTTGCCACTTTACCAGGGAGAAAACTGGGACCCAGGGAATTTGAGTAGCTCTCCCAAGGTCACACAGGAGCAAATGGCACAGGTGGGATTTGAAGGCAGATTCTCTGCCTCCAGGCCCAGTGTTCTGCCTGCTACGCCACGCTGCCTGACACCATGGCATTCTGTGAGGGGCCACCAGATAAAAGTTGTAGCAGAATGGAGGGAGAGCTGGCCTCATACTCAGGAAGGCCTGGGTTCAAGGCCCATCTCTGACACATCCTGGATGTGTGACGCTAGGCAAGACACTGGACCTCTCAGCATCCAAGGCAACTCTGAAAAGATTAGGGGAGGGCATGGCCTGGACAGATGGGAGTAGGTTATAAGCCACATCTCTGGGAGGAATGCCCCTTGGACCAGATCATGCATCCGTTGTATTTGCATGATTAGATATGGCTCTTTCACAAGACTGTGGAGTTTACTTAAATGTTCTTGGGCTCGGTGCATTTAGTTCAATATTCTATGTTTTTGGGAACATTTGGAAAACCTGGCAATAGACAGGGAATTTTTAGTATGACTCCTGTGTATGGCATCCTATGTAGCCTTAGTGAACACCTTTGATGAATGCACACATCCATGTATACACATATATATATGACATGCAACCATACGTGTATATATGTGCATGTGTGCTTGGTTCACACCTTCCTTTATGTCAATACTCAGTAGATTGGTAAGTGAAGCTATCTCTGTGCCAAGAAATCCTGTGTCATTCTGATATATACAGAAGAAATATCTAGTTCGAGGAGAGCTTTGGATGCCACATTTTGCACTGATGAGTCAAATGCTTTCTCTCTTTTTTAAAAGATGTATTTTACTAATATTTTAAATTATTATTAATTATTAATATTACTAATATTTTTATTTATACATTGCCTAAATTTCTCCCTGTGTTCCTCCCAAAGAGAGTAATCCCATGGAAGAATTTCCTTCAAGAATTTCAAATCCAAGAATTTCAAATGTTTTCTTAAAATCAATCATCATCCAACATGGAAGATCTTACATTCTCTGTACCTCTCAGTGACTGTAAATGTTTAGCCTTCTTCAGAAGGTCACACTGCGAAAGCCTGCCTATTTCCATAACTTTCATCAAGGATGCCTTCAGTGCATGAGAAGACTATTCTCTTTTTTTTTTTTTGTAATGTTTAACAATCACTGCCATACAATTGTGATTTTATCCCCCCCACCTACCCCCCACTACCCCCCTCCCTCCCCATGACTGCATACAATTCTGTATAGATTCTACATATACTTTCCTATTGAGTATATTTTCACTATAGTCATGCTATGTAGTCAGACTAAGATAAATGAAAGAAATCGTATAACAAATCAGAACATGATACACAAACACATACACATACACAAACATGATCTGCTACAATATGTGAGTGACTTCCATATTTCTCTCTCTGAGTGTGGCAGGCATTTTGCCTTGAGATCCTCCATTGGGATTTTTTTTTTTTGGTAAGAAGTTCTTGTGTTATTACAAAAATCTAAGTCTACCAGAAAAAACTCTCACACACTGTGGTTGTTGCTGTGCACAAAGTTCTCCTGGTTCTGCTCCTTTCACTCAGCATCAGGTCATATAAGTCCTTCCAGGCCTCTCTGAAGTCTTCTTGTTCATCATTTCTTATGGCACAATAGTACTCCATTACATTCATATACCATAATTTATTCAGCCATTCCCCAATTGATGGACATCCCCTTGACTTCCAGTTTTTGGCAACTACATAGAGTGCTGCTATAAATATTTTTGTACATGTGGGACCCTTTCCCATTTTTATGATCTCTTGGGGATATAGTCCTAGTAGCGATATTGCTGAGTCAAAGGGTATGCACATTTTTGTAGCCCTTTGGGCATAGAGAGAAGACTATTCTCATAAAAATGTTATGGAGATGAAAAAAGCAGTCACAGTGATTGATAGTTGTCAGTGTCTTTCTGATTCCCATGGTTTGGTATAAATATCGATATTTTTCCTTCATTCTTTTTTTTGCAGTAGACATTTTTATTTTTTTTTAAATTTATTTATTTATTTTAAATTTTCAACATTCATTTCCACAAAATTTTGAGTTCCAAATTTTCTCCTCATCTTTCCCTTCCCCCTACCCCCAAATGCTGAACATTCTGATTACCCCTTCCACCAATCTGCTTTCCCTTCTAACACCCCTTCCTTCCCTTATCCCCATCTTCTTTCTTGTCTTGTGAGGCAAGATAAATTTCTATACCCCATTTCCTGTATTTCTTGTTTCCCAGCTGTATGCAAGAACAGTGCTCAACATTTGTTCCTAAAACTTTGAGTTCCAACTTCTCTTCCTCCCTCCTTCCCCACCCATCCCCACTGAGAAGGCAAGCAGTTCAATATAGGCTATATATGTGTAGTTTTGCAAATGATTTCCATAATAGTAATATTGTGTAAGACTAACTATATTTCCCTCCATCCTATTCTGCCTCCCATTTCTTCTAGTCTCTCTTTTGACCTTGTCCCTCCCCAAGAGTGTTTACTTCTAATTGCTCCCTCCTCCCACTGCCCTCCCTTCCATCATCTCCCCCACCCTGCTTATCCCCTTCTCCCCTACTTTCCTGTATTGTAAGATAGGTTTTCATATCAAATTGATTTTATTCCTTCCTTGAGCCAAACATGATGAGAGTAAGCTTCACTTTTTCCCTCTCACCTCCTCCCCTTTTCTCCTCCATTGAAAAGGCTTTTCTTGCCTCTCTTATGAGAGATAATTTGCCCCATTCTATTTTTCCCTTTCTCCTCCCAATATATTCCTCTTTTACCCCTTAATTTTATTTTTTAGATATGATCCTTTCCTATTCAATGCACCCTGTGCTCTCTGTCTCTGTGTGTATGTATGTGTGTGTATAATCTCTCCAACTACCCAGATACTGAGAAAAGTTTCAAGAATTACAAATATTGTCTTTCCATGTAGGAATGTAAACAGTTCAACTTTAGTAAGTCCCTTATGATTTTTCTTTTCTGTTTACCTTTTCATGCTTCTCTTCATTCTTGTGTTTGAAAGTCAAATTTTTTTTTCATCTCTGGTCTTTTCATCAAGAATGCTTGAAAGTCCTCTATTTCATTGAAAGACCATTTTCCCCCCTGAAGTATTATACTCAGTTTTGCTGGGTAGGTGATTCTTGGCTTCAATTCTAGTTCCTTTGACCTCTGGAATATCACACTCTATGCCTTTTGATCCCTCAGTGTAGAAGATGCTAGATCCTGTGTCATCCTGATTGCATTTCCACAACACTCGAATTGTTTCTTTCCAGCTACCTGCAACACTTTCTCTTTGACCTGGCAACTCCAAAATTCGGCCACAATGTTCCTAGGAGTTCTCTTTTTGGATCTCCCCCAGGAGGTCATTGGTGAATTCCTTCAACATTTATTTTGCCCTCTGGCTCTAGAATATCAGGGTAGCCCTCCTTGATAATTTCATGAAAGATGATGTTCAGGCTCTTCCCTTCATCATGGCTTTCAGGTAGCCCCACTATTTCTAAACTGTCTCTTCTGGATCTATTCTCCATGTCAGTTGTCCCTCCAATGAGACACCCCACACCACCATCCATTTTTTCATTCCTTTGGTTTTGTTTTGTGATTTCTTGGTTTCTCATAAAGTCATTGGCCTCCATCTGTTCCATTCTAATTTTTAAAGAACTATTTTCTTCAGTGAGCTTTTGAATCTCCTGTTCTATTTGTCTAATTCTGCTTTTTAAAGCATTCTTCTCCTCATGGGCTTTTTGAACCTCTTTCACCAATTGAGTTAGCCTATTTTTAAAGGTGTTATTTTATTCAGCATTTTTTGGGGGTCTCCTTTAGCAGTTTTCTTGCATCACTCTCATTTCTCTTCCCAATTTTTCCTTCTCCTCTCTTACTTGATTTTCAAAATCCTTTTTGATCTCTTCCATGGTCTGAGACCATTAAATATTTATTTTGGATGTTTGGGATACAGAAGCCTTGACTTTTATGTCTTTCCCTGATGGTAAGCATTGTTCTTCCTCATCTGAAAGGATGGGAGAAGATACCTGTTCACCAAGAAAGTAACCTTCTATAGTCTTATTTTTTTCCTCTTTTTTGGACATTTTCTCAACCAGTTACTTGACTTTTGGATCCTTTGTCAAGAGTAGGGCATAATCTGGAGCCCTGTAAGACCTCAGTTCCTCCAAGGTGGCACAATCAAGCCTGCACACTGGTCTGGGAGCAACCAGAAAACTTTTGTGCCCAGAATCTGCAAGTAGTAGAATGTGGAGAGGCAAACCACCTCACCTCCAGTTCTGCCACGCCAGCACTGGGGGCTGAGATTCAGATCAGTTTCCCCAGGGACTTTAAGTGGGGGCAGGGCCTTCACACAGTACTGAGGTTCAGATCAGCTGCTCAGTTCCCCAAGGGGTGTTATGATGAGGCCTCCAACAATGGATGTGGGCTGCTGCCTGCTGTGGGAGCCACCACCACCTGCTGAGGCCTCTGCTGCCACCTGGGGCTGGAGCTATGGGGGGGACCTTGCTTCTTTCTGGGCCAGCTGAAAAGCCCTCTCACTGACCTTTGGTGCCTGTGGGTTGAGGGAATCTGTGAACTCCTGCTGTGCTGGGGATTCCACCCCTGAAGCCTGCTCTGGCCCTGCTCCTCCCAGTGCAGCGGCCAAGGATGGGCTGGACTCCATGTCCTGTGCAACAGACCTTTCACGTCAGCCTTCCAGGAAAGCCTGGGCTGGAAGTCTCCTCCACTCCATTGTTCTGTGGCTTCTGCTGCTCTAGAATTTATTGAGTCATTCTTTACAGGTATTTTATGGGCTGTGGGGGAAGAACTAGTGTATGTGCATCTTTCTACTCTGCCATCTTCCTTAGACCTCCTTCATTCTTTTGGAATCTTTCCCCCATCCTCACATTTATTTCCTTGGTACTTTTAAAACTGTGTCACCTCTGGGGGCGTGATTTCCCTCCTGTAAATATGAGGGAGGTCCAGCTAGTCTTCCTGACGATATCCTTTTTATTGCTTCATCCTCACCTAATGTGTTGGGTAGAGGGTGGTAGGGTTCCAGTCTAGTGACCTTGAGATTTGATCACTTTGAAAACCCTGGCAGATCCGTTCCATTTGGTGCCTGTTTGCTCTCCTTTTGTTTTCACCAAAGGGCCCTCTGGTGGCAGTCTGGTTTAGCTGATCCTCCCCTGAACTCTCAGCAAGCTTGGTTTTCTCCTTAATTGGCCCTTGCTGTCTTGTGTAAACCCATTCTGTTCACAAGCATCCATTCTCCTCCTCTGCCGTGTGCTCTAAGGCAGTGTTGTCCTTGGCTGCCATGTCTCTCTGCTTGGCAGGGAGGTGAAGTGTTTGTTGGCTGGGATGGTTTCTGAGCTCTCTTTGCCTCATGGTGGGTGAGTATTTTCCATCTGTTGAATTTTTCTAGGAAATGTTAATAGTTCAAGTCAACCACACTATACTTTTATCTCCTTCCCATTTTTTTCAGAGTCAGAAGCTTGTCTAAATAGGTAAGGTTAGAACGGCTGTAGCTGCACGTAGCACCTTCTTTCCAGTATTGACCTTTTTCTAATTTAGTGTTAGCCATGACCTTTGCTCAGATCACCTGATGCTCTGATTCTTTAGATAGTTTATTCAGAAATGACTGAGACATCTGCAGTCATGGCTTACCAGCTAGGAAGAGAGCTCTCTTTCCATATATCTACACCTACACACACACATGCACATATACACGCACACGCATGCACGCAAACTCACTCTAGACTTGAGATTTCATTGGTATGTGGAACTCTCAGTGGAGAAACACTGTCCACTGCTACAGGTGAACATCCTCTGTATCTTCTATTCTTAGAGAGTTGCATGGGCCACTGAGAAGTCAAGTGACTTGACCACAGCTGCCCACATAGCTGAGACATGTCAGAAAGAGGACTTGAATCTCCCTCTTCCTACCTCCAGGGCCAGTCTTCTACCAACTCTACTCTGCCGGCCCTCCTCTTAAAACGGAGTCAGATTTGTTTTATATTCTATTTTTTAGGGCATCCATTATGATGTTTAGGCATGATGTTTCTGAATCATCTGTAGATCATGGAGCACTTTGAATGCTTTGAACCATGTTGGCCGGTGTAATTTTCTAGTTCCTCCACCATGTCCCCTTGCCCACTGAGGTCTCCAAGTATGATTTGAAGAACTCAACAAGCAGTTCATTGACTGTCTTTCCTTGGTCATCCTCTGCAATGGTCCTTGTTGGGGATCTGCTTCATCCCATCGTGGACAATGTAACTCAACAGAATGACCAAATAACCCATGAGAAGATATTTCTCGTTTCCTCAAGGCATGTCTACCAGAGCTCTTATTTATCTCTCCAAGGAGGACCTGTGAGCTGTCCCTCCATTTCCTTTTGGAGTGAGAATGAATGTCAGTGCAGATGTGGGCCATTTTTCCAGAATTATGCTAATCACTGACATTAGACAGTGACTGCAGCTAGATGGCACAGTAGAGGGCCTGGAGTCAGGAAAGCCTGAGTTCAAATGCAACCCCAAATGCTTCCTAGCTGTGTGACCCTGGGCTAGTGACTTCACTCTGTTTGCCTCAGTTTCCTCAACCATAAGAAGAGCTGGAGAAGGAAATGACAAATGACTCCAGTATCTTTGGCAAGAAATAAAATCACAAAGAGTCTGGAATGACTGAGAAATGACCAAACACCAACAAGCACATGAAGAGTATCTATAGCTTTGCTAGTTGATGGGCTGACAGTGGTGGTTTAGAGACAGCTCAGATTGGAGCTGATTGTTAAACAAGCACCATTGTTAAATTTTCAGAGTGAGCATTTGCACCTTAGAAATCAGGACTACAAATCAGGGCTTGATTTATTGTTTGGTTGATTGTCTAGACTTAAGAAAATGTCTAATAATCAAATTAAATTTTAAAACATATTGCACATAGTCTCCCCCGCCCCCCCCCGCCCCCAGCCAGTCATTGAACATTTACTAGCCCATCCTTGGCTGAAAACTGGGAAGCTTTTAGCAACCTTTTCCTCCTCCCCCTTTCCCTTCCCTCACTCACCTTGTTGAACTGAAAGTGCCCATATGGGACTGAGGGCTTTTAGGTATTTTGGCCATTTCATGAGTTCCCATAGCCAATCATTTCTCATTAGGTGATCAGCTTTTGCATTTCATTGGACTGGTTTTCTGAGGGCAGTTGTCCACATTCCAAATCCTTGTTCCCTCTGTTCCGGCAAAGTCAGAGCTTTGGTTACATCAGCACGATCTAGGAGAACCTGGCATATATAGTGTGAAGCGTTGGAATGGGACTTTCCTGTCACCACCCCCTGCCATCCACATGTGAATGTATGCCTGCTTTAAAAAACCAACACTAAAGACATCCATGGAAAAACAAAAGTGTCTTTCAAAAATAAATCTTGAACTCTACAAATAAGAGCAAAAAATCTGGTTCCCATTCTGAAATGAATAATCAACAAACATAAACTTAGATGGTGACATACAATGGAGATGAGTCTAGCTGTGCCCATGGGGAGGGTGGGAGCTTGTGACTATGCTGTGGAGACCCGCATGAATAAGGAGGGTAGAGGCAGTGCCTTCTGTGCTGGTGTGCCCTGGGGATAGAATTCAACCCCTGTGTGCTTTCTAGTGTGGTATTCAAGAGAGTGGGAAAGGAAGGGCAAGTGAAAAAGCTCAAGGGGCTGGACTGTGGTGACTCAGTTTTCTGGTTCTGTTATATGTAACCTTTTGGGAGTCCCTGTGGTATATCTCTGGTTTCTTGATGGTTGTGGGGTCCATAGCCCTGTCCTCTTCTCTTCTGGAGCAAGGACATGGAATTACATCCAACAGGGATTCTGAATGTTGGTGATGGATTCCCTTTGTGCTTGTTCTCAGAGCCGTGGATCTGGTCTTCCATGACTGAGTCTGCCCTCCTCCTCCCCTGCTCTGCCATCATTGGGTGACTTTCCATGCATGGGTGAATCTCTGTGACAGGGACTTCTCTGATGTTGGCAGCCCTTGTAGCATGAGCAGCTGGGTGGTTCAGTGGATGGAGCACTAAACCTAAAGTCAGGAAGAGCTGGGTCAGAATCCTGCTTTGGATAGTCACTGGCTGTGTGACCATAATATCTTTCAGCCTCAGTTTCCTCATCTGTACAATGGGAAAAAATATCACTTATCTCCTAAGGGATTGTTGCAAGGATCTAATGAGATAAAACATATATAAAGCACCATAGAGCCATGAGCTGTTAGTTATTAAGGGAGGAGATTGTCTCTAACCAAAACGCCCACACCAGCCCTTGCTACCCTCCTCCCTCTCCCCCTCCATACTTCTGTGTTTCTGTCTCTGTCTCAGTCTCTCTGGGTTTCAGTTCTTTCTCCTTGTCTTTTTCCTTCCTCTTCCCCCTTCCCTGTCCTCTTCCCTCAGATTGTAGCTAGAGTCCATGCATTACCATTTGTCCTGCCTTCAGATAATGTCTTAGGTTTTATTTTAGACTCCAAAATTCCAGTTTGTCCCTAATTTCATCCATGATGGGGTGGGCTCCTTCCACTGTTGGAGATTGCGACTCATCAATGTGTGGGACTCTGGTCCACATTTCTCCATAAATCCACCACTGGATATCTGCCCAATGTACTGGGGGCCTTTCTCTTGGCATATATTAGCGACTGTACAACAGTGGAGTTGTCAGGATCTCCTTTAGTGATTCCTTGCTCCTGTAACCTAACTGGACCATTCCACAATACATTTCTCTTATGGTATCCTTGATATTTTTTTCTGGTCAAAGGATAAAACAAACAATAATATGTGTGCTTCTTACATTTTGCGTAGCTGAAGGAAGGAGCCGGGGCGAAATAGAGGAAGGAAAAGAACTTTTTCTCTCTAAAATTAGCATATTAAGCTAAACTGAGTTGTCTTCTTTATTGAGTAATTTAAGACCAGAAATTATAAGGGAATTGCCATACTGTATCTGTGGAGGCAATTTCCACACCAGGAATTCCCCGCACTAAGGAAATCAGACTTATGGCTCAATACAAAATTGTTTTTTACTTATATGTAACCCTAGAGCAGAGATTCTTAACTGGGGCTCCATGAACTTCTTTAACATCTTGATAGCTGTTTTTTTTTTTTAAACATAATTGGTTCCCTTTGTCATCCTCTGTATTTTATTTTATGCGTTTAAAAGCCATTATTCAAAAGTTTGCTGCCAGAGGGGTCCAGGATACCAAAGAAGTGGAGATCTGTCCTAAATGGGCTTTTCCGCCATGTGGGTCACAAGTCCTCCCTAGATTCTGATTCCATCACTGCTATAAGTAGTTGTGAAAAAGAAAGCAGCTGCTTTCTAAGTGTGCATGTGCGTGCATGCATGCATGTGTGTGTGTGTGCGTGCGTGTAGAGTGAGGGAGACTGAGGTGAATGAAAGATGACTGCCAGTACCCTCTTATCCATGAATTTGGGTTGACAAGATAAGGCAGAAAGAAGGAGGCTTGGTCTACTCTGTATTATGCATCATATGTTCATGCCTCTTTGGCTTCTTAGGGTGTCCACGGGAATGTCAGCCACTGAGCGCTACCAATGAATGGGCAGCCATACCTGAGATTCTTTCATTTTGCCTGTGTGTCCCCAGCACCTGGACTAGAATCTGGTCTTTAATAAATACTTATTGATTGATCAATTGCTCTGATGACCCAAGAGGAAGCCAAGATTTTGTGATTCCATAACTAGCTGTCCATCATATCTTGTGGCCATAATTATGGTAGCATGTTGGTTGGTGTGTCCAGCCATGTAGACTGGGGACTTGGCCCCAGGAGTAGTTGTTCTCCAGTCTTGTCAGTCTCTCCCCCTACTGCCATCCTGGTGACACTGAACTTTACCACTGAGTTACCCTCATTCCAGGGGAGCAGTGCCATCTTGGAAGTGGTAGACATCTTAGGCAAGATGGCTTCCTTCCTCCCATAGGCTGCATTGGGAGATGGGAAGAAGATTGGATTTGGTTCTGGTTTGGGGAATTTGAATCTGACCTTTGTTATTTCCTTCGCATGGGACCTTGGGTCAGTGTCTTGCCTTCACTGACCCTCAGTGGCTCCTCTATAAAATGAAGGTGGTTGGACTCAATGACCTCTAGGGTCCCTTCCAAGGCAAAAGGTATAATTTTATGACCATTAGTCGTGACCAAAACCACCCATTTAGTCTGGAAGAAATTTTCAGGCTCTACAGTCTTTCCTCTCTCCTCACCTTTAGTGAAGTCTCCCCAAAGTCTTTCCTGTTACCTGAAAAGATGTGAAAATGCCATTTGTGTAAAGATTCACTTTTCAACAGCTCATTACCCACAGTTCAGTGAATGGCCAAGGATTTCAAACAGACTCTTGGAGCAGCCATCCCACCATTTCATAGTCTACCAACAAGATGTGGCTGCCCAGCAGACCACAGTGGAATTGGGTTTTAAAAGCTCAATATACTTGATCACCAAGAAGATACCCTTCTATATAAACTATGCTTTTTTTAAATTAAATTTTATTTTAGTTTTTAATGAAAAAATGCCTATGTTCTCTCTTCCTACTCTCCCCTCCTTAGAAAAAAAAACCTCAACAAAATTCACATAACAAATAAGGATAGTTAGATGAAATAAATTCCCTCATTTCCACCCATTTTTACATTTTCCCTCTGGCCTACCTCCATGTGCCAAAGGCCCTGTGGTCGGTGACTATTTGGGAGAGTGGCAGGTTGCCCAGGCTGATGTGCAGAGTACTCTGGTAGGGTCCAAATGGGCATCCAGTCAGTCATCCATCACCCCACTTCCAGGGAGTCCTTGAGCTAAGGAGAGCAGGAGAGTCTGTCTCCCCATGACTTCCACATTGGCAGGCCTTCCTGGAGACTGGTAGACAGAGAGGCTGGCTGTTATTCAGCACTCAATTGCTAATTCTTAGGACTGTTAACTAGAGTCACTTTCTTAGGACTGTTAACTAGAGTCACCTTCCCTGCACCAAGTTCCCTCTGGATCCCACCAATCTTTCTTTACTTTCCTGACCTTCTCAAACTCCCTAGTACAGTTGCACTGACTGACTTGCTGGTGCTCAATCTCACATCTCCATGGCTTTGCCTCCCCTCACTCCTGTGCCTGCCATGCTCCCTTCTCACCTCCAGCTCTTGTTTTCTCTGGCTTTCTTCAAGACCATGTTCCAGTTCTGTGTTCTGCAGGAGGCCTTTCCTCATTCTCCTCTGAGATTACTTTCTCTCTACTCTGTGTCTTATATGCACCTTATTTTTCCTTGCCTGCCCCTGTTGATGGTAGAAGGGCAGAAATCCTCCTTTATGCTGGGTATCTTAGATGCTCAGGAGGTTTGGGAGTGATTTGAGGACCCAAGAAGGGCCATGGGACTGAAGAAGACACTGGTAGTTGGTACTTTAGAATTGAGAAGGGCCTTCCACCAATGCCATGCCATTGAGCATTGGTCCCAAGGCTCAAGGAGGTGTTATGGGGGGGGTTGGGAGGAGTGATGACGGCATGAAAGCAGATGAAACAGAGGTGGCTGAGGCAATGGGCAGACATTATTAAACACCTCTGTGTGCTAGACCCCGTGCTGAGTACCAGGGATACAACGAAAGCACACAGGCTAGTCCCTGCCCTCAAGGAACTCTCGGTCTGAGGGAGACAACATGCAAACAAACATGTACGCAAGGTGTAGAGAGGATACGTTGGAGCCAATCACAAGGGGAAAGCACTACCTTCATGGAAGCCTGGGAAAGGCAGGATTGGGGCTGTCTGTGGGTATTAGCCTGGGCAGGGCCTGTGGACCTCTGGGATCCAAAAATCTCACTCCTGGGAGGAAACTGGAGTTCACACAAAGCCTTTGCTTCCCTGTATCTCAAAGCCCTAATCTTTGGCCAGTTCCACTGCCTTTGAACTTTGACCCTCTTGTCCATCCATCTGCTGGATGATCCTGAGGCTTTCTTAAAGTAGACTGGCTGGGCCTTTGTGTTGCCTATCTGCCTTTCCCTTTCCTGCCTGGTCTTCTGCTGAGTCCAAGAGAATTACCCTCCCCCCTGCTTGGGGATTTCCCTAATTACTGGCACATGTTGGCCTGCCTTGGGCAGTGCATGAGAAGTAATAGCTCCAACACAGTGTAACTGCTTGACTGTGTTTTTCAAGGCATGAAACTTGGGAAATCGGGGAATTTTATAGCATGTTTTCAGCAGCTACAAAGACGAGTGCTGAATGATCTTGAAATGGTGATGACTTGATTAAAGTACAGAAACCTCTGACAAGTTGATGTGGGGGTTAGATGTGTGAGAGACTAGCCGGACGATTGCTGCGTTTGATCATGGAGGGAAAAGAGTCACTTACTCGGAGCTAGAAGACCTGGGCAAAGCCTGCTGGTCATTCCCTGACTTGGCTTCACTCAAGTTCTGGGGTTTAAGTCAGGCCTAGATCACAATCTTCTCTCACTATCCGTGGATCCTTACTATATTATGAATATTGCTTAAGACGTGTAGATAGGAGGAGAGCTATAAAAAGCCAGACCTGTAGACGCGAGTTTCATTTGCAGACCTCTAGAATTTAGCTGGGTGGTACCATGGCTTGAGTGTTAGGCCTGCAGGCAGGAAGACCTGAGTTCAAATCCAGTGTCAGACCCTTACTAGATAGTCGCTTAATTCAGGTCTGCCTCAATTTCCTCAACTGTAAAACAGGAATGAGAATACTAGCACCTATCTCCCAGATTGTCTCTCAGGAGATAGTACTTGTACAGCATGTATGTGCCTGGCACACAGCAGGCACGAAGTAATGCTTCTTTCTTTCCTTTCTGATATTAGCTAACATTTATACAACGCTTTCAGCTTTGCAAAGTGCTTCACAAATATTATTTTATCCTCATTACATGACTCAGGGTTATTATTTTTGGCATTATTCCCATCTTGCAGATGAGGAAACTGAGGCAGATGCTGATTAAGTGACTTGTCCAGGTCATACAACTAGCAAGTATCTGAGGCCAGGTCTTCCTGTAGTCCATCTCCCTGAGGCTCAGCTTTCTCACTGTAAGAAGAGGACATTGGAGTGGGTGATTTCTGAGGTCCCTTCACGCTCCAAGCCTTTGATTCTATGGTGCCATAAAATGTCATGTCAAATTAAGTAGGCTTCATTCCAATAAGGCTTTTGTGCGGCAGATGTCTCAAACTTTGCCCTGACATCTTCATGATTGAACTGGATTTAATGAAACAGACACCAGAGTGTGAAATCACCTAGCTCCTTTCGGCCTCTGTCCAGCCACACTTCACTATGATTTCCTTTGCAGAAGTTCTAGTGGTCCTTTTCCCTCAAGTGGCATAAAAATTTGCTTCTTGTAAGTTACCAGAAATTGCCAAGAGCTACAAAAAGCATCTGCAAGTTATGAAGTTGTGGCTTCCCTTTTGTTGTGGTAGCTAACTGTCTGGAAAGCAGGGCTGTGGTTCACACGGGCTATGGGCTAGACCCAGGAGAGAGCCCCTGAGCCATGAGGGTTAACCCCACGACCCCAACCTGTGCTGCTAGGTCTCTGAGGATGAAGGACCGACTGCCTCCCAAAGCAACCCCCTTGGCTATCTGCCCCTCTCCTTGTTAGGAAATGTTTCTTTGTTTGGAGTGAGATCCCTCCTCTTAGTGGTATTCAACCAAAGGCTGGGTGTGCTCTAAGGCAGATGTTGATAAAAGGCATTCTTTGTCAGGTATGGCTTTGAGGGCCCTTCCCACTTGAAGGTTCTGCTTCTGTGCCTAAATGTACAACTCACCCTGAATGCTCCACTGGCTTCACTCTGGGACCCAGGATGCATAAGATCCCATGGCCATGGAACTTCTCTTCAAAGACTTGAAGACACCTGTCAGCCAAAACCCCCTTAAATCTTTTGTTCTCCAGGGGGGGTGGGGGGGGGTGGGGAAAGAGAGAGGGAGACAGAGAGTCCTCCATACAAAGACACAGAGACAGAAAGAGACAGAGAGAGACACTATGTTCTGGTCATCTGATTAGTGCAGGAAATACACATACAAACAAGACAGTCCTTGTCCTCAGGAAGCTTGTATTCTAATAGAGGAAGACTATGTAAGAAGGGGGAGCATGGAAATGACCAGGAAGTGCTGTGCAGGCTTGGGACTGGGCACAAAAATTGCCATAGCCAAGCCCAGGGCGGTTCCAGGGGCAGAACCCAGACTTCTATTGTGTGTGTGTGTGTGTGTGTGTGTGTGTGTGTGTGTGTGTGTGTGTGTGCGTGCGTGCATGTGTGTGTGCGTGTGTTATGGGGGGTGTTGCGATGGCCTGCATGCAGAAGCTGTGATGTGTGGATGACTGGGAAGTGGGTTGGTCTCAAGGCCCTTATCACTGCCCTTCCTGAATGTCATGCCCAGAATGCATGTAATCCTACAGGTGTGGCCTGAGCAGGTCAGAGGGTAGTGGAATTCTCACCTCCCTCACTGTGGGTGCTGGGCCACTGTTAGCATTCTATGCCTCTGCGTCACATTATTGACCCGTAGTGGGTTTGTGGTTCTTTGCAGTCTTCTGATGTTTTTCACATAAGCTGTTCCTTAGCTACAACTTCCCCATCTTGTACTACAGAGGTGTGTGTAGGGGGAGGAGCGGGGGCATTGCACTTCTCTGTTTTAAATTTCTGTTTCCTTCTTTGTATTCAGATCCTCTGTGCTTTGCACAATTCCTGGCACAGAGCAGGTGCTTACTATGTTCTTGCTGATTGATCCTCCACACAGTAGGTGCTTCCTATGTCCTTGCTGATTGATCCTCCACACAGTAGGTGCTTCCTATGTCCTTGCTGATTGATCCTCCACACAGTAGGTGCTTCCTATGTCCTTGCTGATTGATCCTCCATACAATAGGCGCTTCTCTTCGCAGGTGCGGCCCTTTAGTCCTCCCTCAGCATTCCACCTTTCTTGGATCCATTGGGACACTTCCCTCTCATCTCCCAGTCATTCCATGTGGATGTTTTCTTGTCTTCTAGGAGGAGATGGGCATTTCCTGTGAATTGCTGGAGTCCGACTTCCTCAAATGCAGTGTGGGATTTCCTTTCATGAGGTCAAAGACCAAGGTAAGGAGCAGACTTTCTTTTTCTCCTGACCAGAAGCCACCACAGTCCTGTTGCAGTAACAAGAGCATGAGTCAGAGGACCTGGCTTCCAGTTCTGTCTCCATCGCACATCCCTGACCTTGGGCATATCCTTTAACCAGTGTCTTCTGGTTTGCCCTGGGTGACCCTTGGATCCCTTCCAGTTCTGGGCTCCAAGATGAGCTGTTGCTTTCTCTCATTACCTTTTCCTGCTAACAGTGGTAGCTCTGTGAGCTCATGACCAAGGGCGCTAGCAGGCAGCAAGGTGGCACAGTGGACAGAGCACCAGGCCTGAAGTCAGGAAGACTCATCTTCCTGGGTTCAAATCTAGCCTCAGACATTTACTGTGTGACCCTGGCCAAGTCACTTAATCCTGTTTGCTTTAGTTTCCTCCTCTACAAAATGAGCTGGAGAAGGAAATGGGAAACTGTTCTCAGTATCTTTGCCAAGAAAACCATAGAAGCGGTCACAAATAGTCAGACATGACTGAACAACAATAAAATAAAAGGGAGTTAGCAACTGAAAAGACTTTAATTGTAGGGGTGGCTGAACTAAATGCTCCCATGGTGTGGGATATGAGGAAAGGGTTGACTCCTTTCATTCTCACTACTAGTAGTAGCTCCCGTGTGCTTTACACAGTAGCATATATATAGATGTAGAATTAACATATATGTTAAATATAGAACTCTATGAGGTAGGGGCTATTATCATAGCTTGATGAGGTGAAATGATTTATCTAGAGTCACACAGCCAGTAAGTATGGCAGGATTTGAATTCAGGTCCCCCCTCAGGTCCAGCCATCCTATCCACTGTACCGCTTAGATTCCTGTCTTTAGGACCTACTTGCCTCTTAGGTTGTTTAATCTACACAAAGCCACTTGAGAGGCAAGCTGAGATCAGTGAACATCTCTTCCATCTCACCAAACAGAACCCTGAACCTTCCATGGTTCCCATGTGATATTTTAACAAGCTGAACTGGCATGTTTACTGTTCTCTGACCGTAACCTTCTATTTCTGGTGGCTGGGTCTTTGCCCAGGATGTGCCCCAAGCCTGAAATGCCCTCTTTCACTCCTGCCAAGACTCTTCTCAGATGCTGCCTTCTGTGTGGACAGTTTTCTAATGTCTCCCAATCATTCAACAAACACTAACTAAGCCCAGTGGGTTCTCCCTCCTTCAATAATCTTTGCTTCTTCATCTGGATAAAGGTGCATCCCCCCAGGAGAATGTAAACTCCTCGAAAACAGGAACTTTTGTGTGCGTGTGACTTTTATGTATTTTCATCTACTTAGTGTAGAGTCAGTCTTGCAAAAAAGTAGGTGCTTGATAAGTGCTCACGGAATTGACCTCAGTGGCATCATAGGCTCATTAAGCTAGAATTCGAAGGGAGCTTGGAGGCCATCTAATCCTACTCTCTCGTTTTACAGATGAGGACACTGAGGCTAGAGAAGCAAAGTGACTTTCCAAGGTCACACAGAGTAAAAGACAGAGACAAGATTTGAGCTCATTTCTTGTGATTGCTCCAAAGCCAACACTCTTTCTGCCATGTTGGTGTGATCTCTACCACTGCATTATGTGATACTCTAGGGCATTCTCTGTGATTCAGACTCATCCACCAAAAATGATTTAGTCACTTTCATTCAAATATAAAAAATGCATCTCCACATGGGGAAGCCAGGCTCAAACTCCATTCGTTTGTTCAGCAATATTTACTGATCTGGGCGTTGCAAAGAGTCATTAGATCTAGGTTGCTCTTTGCGTTGCCAGTCAGTTATGAATATGGAAGGGAGGAGGACTCTACTGTCCTGCATGCTCCATGACTTCCTCTGTGAGTTTTTGACCCCTTTTTTATCTGCAAAGTGGGAATTGTAACCTCGGTGTGTATCTCTGGACCATGGAACCCATTTAAAATGGGAAGACTCTGCCCTCCTTGCATAGAAGCCATTGAATAGGAGACTTCCTTTGTGAGGAAGACATCCCCTGGCCCCCTCCTAGACGTGGCATCTTGTTTTGCCAGGAGGGCCCATTGCCCAACTGTTACCTTGGGCTCAATGGTAACTGAAGGCAGCCCCTTCCCACCTTCTCTACTGGACTCCTGCTCCCGTACTTAATCCAACAGAGACCTAAGTTTTGAGATCAAGGCCAATAATAATAGACTGGGAAGAGGGAGTGGAGAAGGGGAAGATGCAGAGAACAGCAGTAATGTGTGTGTGTGTGTGTGTGTGTGCGTGTGTGTGTGCGTGTGTGTTTAGCTGGCAGAATTCCAGGCAAATCCCATCATCACTCCTGGCTCTGGGTCTTTTACATGTCATCTTGTGGGTTTATGAGTGTGCCACCTAGTGGTGAAATTTCTTTGAAAGTCATTGACGTATTTCCCATTGAAAGATTTTCTACCAATATATAGCGGAAGGAAAACTGGATTTGGAGTCCAAAGACCTGGGTTCAAATCTTACCTCTGTCATCTCAAACTTGTAGGACTGTGGGCAATTCACTTAAACTTCCAAGTCTTGTTTTCCTTACCTATAAAGTGGTAGACCAGCTGGCCTCTGATGAGCCTTCCAGACTGGATCTGTGCATCTGAGATTTTGGCTCTGCTTCCACATTGCTATGTGATCGGGGGCCAGCCAACTCACCTCTGTGGGCCTCATTTACCTCATCTGTCAAATGGGTGTAATAATAGGGACCACAGAGGGAGCAAGTGACCGAGCTAGGACTTGATCGGCTACTAATTCCTTTGTACCAAAACCAGCTGCTCTATTGCAGCAGCCTTTGAATCATCAGGTCCTAGGTCCACCAGCTGGGCAGAAGTCTATGGCTGTGACCTCCCCTGGCCTCTGGTGCATTGTGACTCAATCAGTCAATCAATAAGGATTTATTAAATCCCTCCCCCATCACATGCCTTGCTTTGTCTCGTATTTATGTATTATGAATTTCTTTTGTGTATTTGTCCAGATTGTCCTTGTGAATATGAAGGCAGGACTTGTCTCCACTCTTGTCTTTAAAGCAGGCACTTAGCAAACACTAGTTGATTGATTGGTTTGTTGTACCCCCACACCCCAATCTTGTAGTTGCCCCTTGACCCCTGCACTGCTTCTGAGTGGTCCCTCCTCCCTGACCTCGTGCTTGTGCCTTGAGCTCTCTCTTGCTGTCCTGATGCAGAGCATCCTCTCCGCTGGCTCCTGCCCGTTGGTCCAAGGCTTCGGTGTGGCTCTTGTTTCACCTTAGCTTTGGATTCTGTCTTGTGGAGCCAGCACTTGGCCACATCTCAGCCTGCCAGAGACCTTTTCTGCTTCTCCAGGGGCTTTCAAGCTGCTTCATTGGAGCATCAGAAAAACCCCAGGAGGTACTGCAAGAATTCTAATGCCAATTTCACAAATTGGGAAACTGAGTCAGCAAGAAGTAAAGACTCCCTTGAGGGTACCTGTACAGCATGCGCTCAAATCCAGGTTACCAGAACCCTTTGCCAGATGCCTTTTCTCTAAGGGACTTTCAAGTGCAATCTTATTCTATCTGTTCTTCTCTGTATACCGGAAGGCTCATTTTATTTGGTTTTGTTAGTGACAACACAGACAATAAAATAAAAACCAGACCCCCAAAACCTCCACGTGAGTACACGTGTCCCTGGTAGGTTTTTAAAAATGCATCTAAATTGTGATGTTCAGGGTAACAGCACCTATGTAAGGGTCATTTGTGGAATGAAACCTCAGGGAAAGAAGGCAGCATCTCCCAGGATTTTTATCATTGAAATTCTGCACTTGGCTGGATGCTGTTCAAGATGTGCATAAAAGGGAGGAGCACTGGGAGGGGAAGATGTTGGATAAGATTGTAAGGGGCCAGCCCCAGCCCTGGGGCTGGGAAAGGCCTTCCACACCAAACATCTCTTTCTCTCTCTTCAGTATGAATTCAGTGTGATCTTTGACACCAGCCACTTGTCTGGGGAGGAGGAGACCCTGAAGTTCCTCGTGACTGCTCAAAGGTGAGGCGTTACAGATTTGGCCAAAGATGATTTTTGTGGCTGTTGCTGCTTTTTAAAAGGGAGAATGAGAGGGGGTGTCCCATGTCCCATGGCTCTGGGGAGCAGCGATGGCATATGTCTCCAGAGTCTGATGAGCAAAGGTGGAAGAATTTTCAGCACGATGAAAACTGGGCCAAGTGGGCCTCCATATTTATTTCTAGCCTTAGTTAACCCCCTGGAGAGTTGGAAGTGCTGAAGGGAAACGTGTAAGGGATGTTGGGAGGCAGTGTTAGCTGCCATGCAGAGGGGGCAGCCTGAGTCTTCCAGTGGAAGGGATGGGAGTGGTGACTGGGATATGCAGGGGCTTCCCTGACCTCTCCCACCAACCAAAGCAGGGAGAGACATTGCTGCGGAGCCTCAGTTCCCAGGCTCTGAGACATAGTCAACAACCAGAATTTATTAAGTGTTTTCTGCTGAAGGAAGGAAG
Organism: Notamacropus eugenii; assembly: GCF_028372415.1. NCBI lineage: Eukaryota > Metazoa > Chordata > Mammalia > Diprotodontia > Macropodidae > Notamacropus > Notamacropus eugenii. Next base: position 472,255,213 of record NC_092874.1, on the reverse strand, counting down.
GAAGGAAAGTTAAACCTGCTGACTTTCCCAAGAAAACCAACTCTTTGTATGTATGAGAAGCTGCCAATCTCACGAGTTTCCTGTGATAAAGAGAGGTCTTTTGAAGTTTGGCTTCCCTAACTCTCCTTGTAAACTTGGCTCAGGCTGGGGCAGCTGTTATGAAGAGAGAGGAGGCTTTGTGGGTAAATCAGACTGCGGCAGCCACAGGGAGTAGTAAAAGGTGCTTTATCCCCTGTTGGGAGATGATTCTATCAGATAGTATCTGGGTATGAGAGGGCTAGAAGGAAGATTGCAGAATCCTCCCTTGTTTTGGGGGTAGTTCTGTGGTCTGTCATGAGTAATATCCCCTTTTGGTTCACCTTTGGGAAAGGGAGGAGGGCACAGGCTGCTACCTTAAGTTGTGCCCTCATGTGCCAGAAGCAGCCCACACTTTATCTGGAGTATGTAAGCTTCCTGGGGCTTATGTTTTGTCTTTGTCTCTGTAGGACAGTCCTTTATTGATTGAAAGGGCTTAGGTAATGTTTACAGAGTCAAGACAACTTTCTCACCCTGAGGGCACTATTTTGAGAAGCTACTGCTTTTCTTATCTGTGTCTATCCACATTGTCCAAGTCAGAAGACAAGAGCATATGCATTTGTAAAAAAATTCATATGTCTCTCCTCCTGGGCATCTGGCTTTGCTATCTTGGGCCATCAGTCTACCTGAGATACTTTAATGGGAGACCCAGCTTATTGTAACTGAACACAGCCATAACTAAGGTGGGGCAACTGGGGCTTTGTACTGGGGTCCTAATTTTAGAATCCTTCAGCAGCAAAAAATATCAATTTTTTACCTGGTCAAGAGGCCTCTCCTGATCTCCCCCTCTCTCTATCTCCCAACCTGGCCCTCCAGCTGGTGCTTTTCCCTTGAGATTACCTTTTGTGTGTACCCTATATTTCTTGCATGTATATTTGCATGACTATCACTCCCCCATTACAATATGAACTCCTTCAGGGAAGAATCTGTTGTTTTTCTCTGTATCCCCAAGTTGTAGCTTAGTGCCCGTCATATACTAAATAAATAAAAACTGTTAAGATGGGAAGCTACCAGTTGGCTTGTTAGGTGAATTTCTCCTGCTCCTGACTTTGAGAGCACAGTTCACGTGTTATTTTCTAAGCAAGGTTTATGGTACCTTCCCCAGAGGGAGCAACAGTTGTCTTGTTCACAGTGCTATCTTTGCTTGGCTCGGCAGCTAAATCGAGGTTGACAGACAGGTGCAAGCACATGATTATTTCTCCTTTCTCTAAACCAGTGGCAACGTAGAACGCTCCAACTCACTCCATGACAACACCCTCATTCTGTCAGTGCCTCTGGTGCATGAAGTAGACTCATCCGTTGCTGGGTAAGTGACCATCAATTGACTACAGCGTTGTCAAAACTTGTCCTCCAGTGCATGTCCTCCGGTGGTCAGTTTCGTTCTTCCCTGTTTCCCCTTTCATTGCTGGATGCTGCCTCAATGTGGAAGGTAGAACTCTCTGGCCCTCTGGGTCTGCCTCATGCCCTCTCCTTCTTTCATGATAGTAAGCCCAAGAACATTAGTCATTGACTGACAAACTTAGATCCTATAATTCCATGAACATTCTGCATGCCAATATTTTTTTCATTTACCCAAGAGGTCTGGGAAAATCCCAGGTGGAGGCCAGTCCTGTGGTTATGTAATGGAAATTGCGGTTGAAAGGCTTGAGGCCAAGGTTAGGGACTGCTGTTCTAAGACCAGCCATCTGTGGGGTTCTGTAGTTAAAGGTGTCATTGAGAGGCTTGAGGCCAGAACTCAAGACTAGATGTTCCAGGACTATGTAGTTCCTGGCTTGGACTGCCTTTTCTGAAGGTCTGTACTGTCAGAGCAGGGAATCTAATAGCAGTCTTCGTATTTTGCAGTTAGCTCTAGATGCTCCTTCTTACCCCTTCTTCTGAAACCAGCAAGGGTTATGGTAGTGAGGTCTAAATCGTATGTCAAGGGTGAAGTGTTGTGAACTTCAGGGGAAAACTGAGGCAGTGAGGGGTTGGGAGGATAAGTGTCTGTAGGCTACTGGAGACGGAGGAACCATGGACCCCAGTTCCTGTTCCCGTAATCAGGAGTCACCCCCAAGTGTACTTGCCCCTTGCTGATGGAAACTGGAAGGATCTGCACCATTCATTTGGAGAAAGTAAAGACCTGTTGAACCCTGGTCCCAAAGCATGGGCTGAACTCGTGAAAGGCTCAGAGATTCGTCTTTGACTTTCAAGTGATCCTGGATCCCAGCCCAGCCTGCAAATGGAAATGTTGAAGTTCTACAGAGAGAGCTGACCTGGTGATGAGACTCCTAATCTGGCTTCAGAGGCAGAAGCACTGTGGCAGCTTACACCTCCTAAGAGAAGGGATTTGTTTTCACCAGATTTCTAACTCTCGAATTTTAAAAGAGGCAGCAACATGTGGTGGAAAGAATGCCAGATGGAAAGTCCAGAAAGACCTAGGTTCGAATTGGTTCTTTGACACTTACTACCTGTGTGAAGATGGACAAGTCTAATCTTCTCTGAGCCTTAATTTGTCCATCTGTAAAATGGGAATCCTACTACACTATCCACCTCCCAGGCTTGGTGTGAGGAAAGTGCTTATTACAAAACGTGAGTTGTTATGACCATTATCTAGTCCTGAGATTGTCCACAGATCCAGGTTCAGGATCCCTCCCTCTTTGGGCAGGAGGCACCCCCAGTCCAGTGTAGGAGGGGGCATATAGATCTATGTTACCTCCACGGGGCTGGAAGCACCTTTTCTGTCTTACTCATCTTTCTCTTCTCCTTAGTCCCTAGCGCAGAAGACCCTCAGTCAGTATTTATCAAATTCAGTGGGTGAAGAGAACTTTCCTCCTCTGAGATGTCACAAGAGTAGTGTGAATGATAATGATTTTAAGTAAAATGATGATGGCGAGTTTGCCAAGTGTTTACATGTGCTAGCTCTTTGGAACCTCACAACTTGGAGAGCTAGCTGCTGTGGATGTAAATGGTTAAATAACAATAGTTAGCATTTACAAGTGCTTTCTGTGTGCCAGACACTTTACGATTGTTTTCTCATCTGATCCTCACCACTCTCTGTTATTATATCCATTTTACAGATGAGGAAACTGAGGTAAACAGAGGTTAAGTGACTTGCCAAAGGTCACACAGCTAGCAAGTGTCTGGAGATGGATTTGAACTCAGGGCTTCCTGACTCCAGGCCCAGTGCTCCATGCCACCAGCTACCTCAACTAATAGTTTTTGGGTGGAAGGATGAGCAAATGTTTGTGGCCTTCATCATGTGTCTCCCAGCTCAGTTCCAAGCTGGTACCGCATCGGGCAGTCTGAGTCTGCTCATGTGGACAATAGGATTCTGGGGGTGTTTTCAGTTCAGTACAAATGCACATGTATCAAAGGGTCTTCTATAAATTAAGAAGACAGTTCCTTAGAGTTATATAAAGATATAAGATGCTCAAGTACTGCTGTAAATAAGCTAGACTTCTGTGATCTCTCCCAGTCCCAATTAGGCCAACCTTGAAGCCAATCCAAGTGGGCTTCAGTGTTCCAAAGTGAACAGAGAGAAAGGAAGGAGGAGGAGGAGGAGGAGGGAGGGGCTTCATCCTCTTCTCCTCTGCCTGCAGGGGAGCCCTGGCATCAGCTGCTTTCTCACCTGCCAGGAAGGGCAGAGAGACACCAAGATATAAGAGAAAGAAACACTTTCTATCAGGTCTGATCATGGTCAGATATCTTATAAAAAACCAAATATTTAGAATTCAATTTTTATTTTTAAAAGTCTTAGTGAATGTCTTTTGGTTTTGCACCACCTTCATTTCCAACTCTGTCTCTTCTTCCTTCCCTCCTCAGGAATCCATCCTTTTTAGCAGAGGCTTCTTCTCTTTCCTTTCCTTCTCATTTAAGGCAGAAGGGGATATTTGAGTATAATTCAGGCAGTTGTCAGCACAGTGGTGGGGGGGAGAGTCTGAAGCTCTGGGTTTGAATCTGGGCTTCTGCCCTGTGTATCTGTGTGACTCTGGACAAGTCACTCTGCCTCTGTCTGGTTCAGTTTCCTCATCTGTAAGATGGGTATCATAGAAACACTTTTGCCTTCTCAGGGCTGGTGTATGGAAAGGGCTTAAAGACATATGGAAATGTGAATGTGGGTCATTCTATTTTTCCTCATAAATAGATGTCTCCACCCAAGCTGCTGTCTGGTGCCTCAGAACAAGATGGTGGTGAGTTTGAGTTCTTGAAGGCCTGTGTTGGTACTATGAAGGCAGGTCAGTGATAGGCTGCCTGCATCTGTCACCTGAGGCCTCACCAACTAAGTGGCCACTGTGTGTGTGTGTGTGTGTGTGTGTGTGTGTGTGTGTGTATGAGAGAATGTATTTGAGTGTAGTGTGTGTGTGTGTGTGTGTGTGTGTGTGTGTGTGTGTGTGTGTGTGTGTGCGTGCATCATTTTCCCTCCACAGAAAATGTCAGAGCCCAGATCTTGAATCATCACGAGCTTATCCCCAGAGGTGTAAAATCACTTATCCTTGAAATATCTGAGTATTATGAGTGAAGTCAGACGAACATTTGCCTGAACACAGACCTGGCTTCCAAGCCATGAAGTCCTGGGTTCCAGCTCACCTCTGATATCTACTGCCAGGCAGCTCGAGCACCACCCTTCACCTCTCAGGGCCCAGTGCTCAAGACTCTACATGGCAGGTCAGGTGCTAATTTAGATTACTTGAAGGACTTTCCTTTCTGATAATTTCTACTTTAATGAAATCATAGATCTGAATTATTTTTTTAATGAGCCGCTTGTCATGTTTCCTGGGGCACTGATTTCCTCTTCCGTCATGTGAAGACCTCCCTCCCTCTTATTCCTGATGAGTGAAATGACTTCCAGAGCGCAGGAACCACGTTCCTATTCCACTTTCTTCCAGCGGGTTTTTTTCTTTCTGTTGTTTGATTTCGACAAGTGAACGACTCCTCCAGTGCCACCCAGTGATTTGTTGATGGCCTGTTTTGGAGGCATTGGGAGGAATCTGGTCTTCACTTTCCTCATTTGCTTTGTTGAAAGAGGAGATATGGAAATTGCCATGACTGAACAACTGAGTGGGGAGATGTTACTGGATCCCTGACCACCTACCTAGCTACCCAACCTCATCTTTCGTCCACAAGCCCCCAAACCTCCTCCAACTGCTTATTTTGGTTGCTGTTACCCTCTCAGCCTATAATCTTCAGCACTCCTGAAATTGTGACAATTCCATATGAAAGGAGAAGAACTGGATTTTGTCGGTTTTGTCATTTGTACAATGTGGTTTAGAATATCATTACAAAACAGGACCCCCTCTCTTTTTTTTTCCTCAAATCTTACTGTGGCATGCCTTGGCTTATGAACTCATTTTCAAATGATAACCAAAACCAAAAAACAAAAATGTAGACTTTCATCCGTCAGTTCTAAAAGAAATTGTAGTTGATTTCGTGCTGGCTCAGCAGCCTCGTCGTTTGGGTGGGCTCAGCCTCAGAAGACTGTGCTCGTGTCTCAGCTCCTTGCTTACCAGATTTGCAAACAAATGCTTGAGCCTCATTTTTCTCAGCTGTAAAATGGGGATAATTATTAGTATAATTTATAGCCTTTATAGAATGACTGTGAAGGGAGAGTTTTATTGACTAAAAAATCTTAGACACGTGTGAACTCTCTGGATCCCAGAGGCAGAGATTTGGAGTAGGAGAACCTAGGTTCAAATACTAGCTAAGCCGTTTGCTCTCTGTATAATCCTGGGCAAGATGCGTAATCTCGAGAGCTCAATTTCCTCATTTGTCAAGTGACGGGTTTTGGCTAGATGACCCAAGGCTTCTCTCAGTTCTGGATTGTTGATCCCGTTTTCCTATGGATCTGGGTTCAGATTCTGACACTGCAGCTTCTTATCAGCTGTGACTTAAGTTAATGTGACTTACTGATGGTGAGGGGTAGGAGAAGTGAGATTTGAGCCCAGGTTCCGGACCTCCAAAGTCTACACTGCCCACTGTGCTATAAATGCTTGGGAGCCCTAAACTCGAAGCCGAGGTGGTGACCTTGTTTCATTGTTCCCACAGAGTTGTGTCTCCCACCTCTTTCATGTATGGCGAATCCATTGAGGCGTCCAATTTCATTCACCTGGAGGACTGGGAATGCCAGTATCAGCCTCTCAACATCACCCTGCAGGTAAGAGCCTCTGGAGTTCCCAGGAACCCTCTGGCATTGTCTGCTTAGCAAGAGTAATTAGAATTTACTTTGTGACTGTAGCCAGTCATATTACAAAATGCTAGACCGGCAGGGTGGGCACACCCTTGACCAGGGCAGTTTGATCACCCTCTGTGGTCCATGGTCTTGAGAGGTTTACTCAGGGCACAC
>NC_092874.1:470827445-470913166 GCF_028372415.1 Notamacropus eugenii | reverse complement strand
CGCGCACACTCACGCGCGCACACTCACGCGCACAGACCCTCCACCCCCACCCCTTCCCTCGCGCATGCGTACGGGAAACCTGTTGCAGTCCTGGGCTGGGCGAGGCCCGAGCTGGTTGCGCGCAGTGCCTCCGCCCTGTCTGGCAGCCTCGTGCGCACTGAACCCCAGCCCGCTCTCTCTCCTTTTCCCTCTATAGGTGGCGCCAAGAAGCCCTAACAAGGCCCCCTGCAGAAGAGTGCCGCATTCCCCCTCCCACCGAGCTCTGAAACTTCTGGAAAGCAGGAGGGAGGGGCGGGAGATTGAGGGGGACTGATACAAAGAAAACACAAAGCAGATACAAAGTAACCTGCGGAAGGCGGCTCTGCAGCCGAGCCGCCAGGAGGGGGCTTTCAGGCGGGGGGCCCGGTCTGGGGTCCGCACACCCCATTTCTAATGCGGGACCCTGGGCGAGCCACTCCACCCCTGCCTCAGTTTCCTCACCTGTCAAATGAGAACAATAGCATCCCCCGTCTTTCAGGTTTTTTTGTGAGGATCGAATGAATCCAGTGCTTAGCAGGGTCCCTGGCACATAGTGGGCATAGTAGGCTCATACCTTTCCTTGGAAAAAACCCTCCCCTCTCTCCACTCTGGCCACTTTCCCCTGGTCACCCCCATGCCTGGAATCCTCTCCCTGCCGGCTTCCTTCAAGCCCCCCAAAGTGCCACCTTCTACAGGACACTTCCCAAAGCCTTCCTCTGCTGCCTATTTGCCATTTAGCCTGTCTATAGCTTGTCTCTACGTGGTGGTTTAGTTATTCTCTCTCTGATTAGACCCTGGGGTCCTGGAGACCAGGGGTCCTCTTCTGCCTCCCCCCTTTTTTGGTCTCCCCAGCAACTTGGCACACTCCCTGGCACATAGATTAATAAGTGCTAGTAGACTGACTCTATGGAGGGGTGGGGGAGAAGAGTGGGGTGCGGAAGGGGAACAACGAGGGTCGTTTGGGCTCAAACCGAGTAGCGGAGGCTGGAGTAACGTAGAATCGGTCTAGAAATAGACTGGACCTTGTTCGGCCATTCCCGGATTGATGAGCATCCCCTCCATTTCCAGTTCTTTGCCCCCACGAAAAGAGCTGCTGTCTTTTTGTACATAAATGTCCTTTTCTTTTTTTTCTTTTGATCTCTTCGAGCTACAGACCTAGTCGTAGAATTGCTGGGACATAGAGTATTCCGTTTGATAGCCCTTTGGGCTCCCCAGTTCACCCCACTAGCCGCTGTTTAGTGTCCTTTACCCCCTCATTCCTTCCAGCATTTTTCATGTCTGATAGGTATGAGGTGCTACCTCAAAGTTGATTTCATTTGCCTTTCTCTAATCAATAATGAATTAGAGCATTTTTTCGTGACTATTGATAGCTTTGATTTCGTCTTTTAAAATTCCTGTTTATATCCTTTAACTATTTTTCAGTTGGGGGATGGCTGAACAGTTTGTGGTTTATGATTATGACAGATTATAAGAAACGACAAGGGGGACGGTTTCGGAAAAACGTGGCAAGACCTGTACGGAATAAGGCACAAAGAAGTGAAAAGAACATTATATGTACACCGTAACCGCAACATTGTAGGACGATCGGCTAGCTACTGGGATCGAGACAAAGATCCGAGACAATTCTAAAGGACCCGTGATGGAAAACACTGTTCACCTCCAGAAAGAGAACTGATAAAAGACTTGGTGCAAATTGAAGCATAATTTTCGCACTTTATTTTTCTTGCCTTTAAAAAAAAATTGGCTAACGTGGAAATATGTTTTCTGTGATTTCACATGTATAATGGATATCTTATTGTTTGCTTTCTTAGAGGGGAGCCAGAGGGAGCGAGAGAATCTGAAACTCGAAATTTAAAAAGAATGTTAAAATAAATAAATAATAAACTGAAATGTTAAAATATATATGTATACATAGGTTGGAGTGGGGTTGTGGAGGGATTTAAATGCCAGAATGAAGAATTTACATTTTAGGGTTGAAGCAATAAGCAATCGGGAGGTTTGTGGAATAGGAAGCAAAATGCTGCTCCTCTCCTGGGGAGGGTTCGAGCACAGCCTGAGCTTGGGAGGGGAGAGGTGACTTTCAGGCGAGGGGACGGCCACACTGCAGGCGGCACCGAGCCCGGGGTCTGGGGTCCAAACACCCCATTTCTAATGCAACCCGGATTATCTGACTGACTGTGTTGACTGATTCGCCGAGCACCCCCCGAAAGAGTCCCAAAGGCGAAATGTTTTAGGTGGAACCATCTTGGTTCCCGAGGCAGAGAGAGGATGAAGCTCTCTTTCCCCTTTCCTAGGACAAGGTGGAGAACGACCAGAGCAGAATGTTAAGTACGGTGTCAGTGAGACTCAGTGGCTCGATCAGTGCTTTTTACTTAATCGCGCTTCCATTGTTAGGAAGAAGAGTTATGGAAGGAATGGGGTGTAAAGGTATAAATTACCTCCCTCCTAAAGGATCGGGGACTGATGAGAGGTTTAGGGCTTTGAATCCAAGCGCCATCTCAAAGTCAGGGAAGATGTAGGTCCGAGGCTTATTTCTCATTACCACTAACTTGTCGCAGCTGCGGCACCTTGGGAATCTGGGAGAAGGGGAGACCGAGCTGGGGTGCCGGGGGTCTGGGTGAGGGGAGGCGGGGAGGGCGAGAAGCCGGGCCGGGGTGTGAGGAAGGCTGGCGCACGAGAAGTTCCCGGGTCCCCAACCTGCGTGGCCGGGGTCTGGGCCCGAGCCGGCCCCTCTCCCTCCCGAGACGTGACACAATTTCCCCCTTTCGAATGGCTCCGTGGTCTCACACATCATCTGTGTGAATCGGGCCAAGTCCCTTCATTTTCCCGTGCCTTGGTTTCCCCCTCGGTCAAATGGCTCCATGGCCTCTGCGGTCCCTCCCAGCTCTAGGGTTGGATACTGTGCGTGACCCTGGACATGTTCCTTCACTTTTCCGTGCTCTAGGAAGCCTTCTCAGAGTACATGTTGCAGAGAAGGTGCCCACCCATATTGGTAGGTGTTTTCTCATCTGGGAGTTCCCTATACCGGCAACTCAGAGGTCCAGTTCCTATCCCCAAAGCCAAGCACAGTGCCTAGCACACCCTAAGTGCACGATAAACGTTTGACTGATAGATTGTGAAATGCTGGCTTTAAAAAAAAAAGGCATCAATACAATTTTAATTTTTAAAAATATCTGGGGCATTTCTATGCAAACCCATAAACAAGTCTGTGGAAAACGCAGTTTTCTTTAGTTAACAGGAAACTGTAATTGGCTAGAGGGATTCTTTCTTTTTTCACTGAGATTTCCTATATTTTGATACTTCGGTGCATCCATGATGTCATCCAAATAAGCGCTTTCTCCCTCTCTCCTTTTCTCTTTTCCCCCTCTTCCCTCCTTCTCTCCTTGTCTCATCCTGTTTATGCCCATCCATAAACCCTGCAGGAGGGTGGGGGGGCTCCGGCCAACAAGTTCGGTACTTGTTGATTCATTTATCCGGAGGTGGTTTTTGTTTTCGGATTTGAGGGTTTTTTCTCTCATTTATCTGTCGCCGCTAGGCGCCGCTCTTTACAGGCTGAAGTGCCGGAGTCACAACGCCCTATAGTAACCCCCATCTCTGCAATGCGGTACTTTCTGAGTTCTTACAGAGAAAGAAAAAGAAAAATCTCTGCCCAACTTTCTGATCATGGATGCCCCTTCCCAGGGCCTACCTTTCCCAGTGCCCACTTCTGCTTCCTGCTTGGCCTGCCCCCAGCTTTCTTTCTTTATACACTGTATATAGAGTGTCTATAGGGGGTGTTTCCGTTAGAATTCCAGCTGCAGGATCCCAGGGACCATGGTTTTGCTTTTCTGTGTATCCCCCATTACTTAGCACAGTTCCTGGCACACAGTTCCTGGCACACAATCAGCACTTAATAAGTGCTTGTTGACTGGAGTGAATGCCTCTCAGAGGCAGGGGTCAGACCCCACTTTTTCTCTCTGCCCAACTGAACCCTCCCTATCCTTTTTTGCTCAACTGATTGTGCTTCAGGTGAAAACATCCCAAGACTGGCTCTAAGAAACAGGCCAGAAGGAATGAGGACCAGTTGTTCTGACTGGAATGACCACAGGCAAAGACTTCTCAAATAGTTCTTTGTGATGTGAGTGCCTTCAAAGAGTGGTCCAGAGGGACCAGTGTCCCTCTATAGACAAGCATTAAGCCTTGGCCAGTCTGGATCAGAGAATCAAATGCTGCCTAAATAAAGCAGAAACACTACAACGACGCAAACGTTGCATTGCAAATCATTGCAAAGATTAGTGGTTGCTCTACAAAAACAAGTCAAGATGGACAAAAGTCTGTGGAAAGCTAGCTCTGAGCTTGCAGCTTTAGAGCGAGCAGGGACCGTGGGTCACTGAATCCTACCCCTTCTTTTTCAGACGAGGAATCTGAGACCCAAGAGGTCCCACAAAGAGTGTCCAAGACACATTCAAACTGATGACCCACCTGATGCCCAGCTTGGCACCCTGTATCCTGGACCTTTTAGCTGCCTCCCTAGCCCGGGAACAGATGGGTATTCTAACAAACAGTAGAGCATGGGGGGTGAGGGGGATAGCTAGCATGGTGAGGGGTATAAAGAGCATCCTATCACCAGAAGCACAGAATCACAGTCATTTTCAGACATTTTCATTGGTTTTGCTTGACTGAGTTTACTTATTCAAAGGAAGGGTTTCAATAGGAGGGAAGGAAATAGTTGTTGGATAGTAAGAGAAATACAAAAAAAAGGAAAGAAAAAAATAGCATCGATGAAACAACAAATAAACAGAGGGGGGCACAAACAGGGCGGTGGTGGTACTGCTTATTCAATTTAATAATGCTTTTAAAATGAGCTGGAAGAACGGAGAGCATCCTCCCGCCCTCTATCTCAGCCCTACGGTTGCTGTCCCAGGCCAGACCTCCTCCCCTGTCCATTGTGCCCTCATTGTGCCTGCTGGGAAACCTTCAAACTCCCTTTCATCTTAACCTCCTGCATTCTCGTTCTTTTCATCTTCTGACCCTCAAGAAGACATGGCTCCTTCCAGACAGGACCATTGGCCTCACCTCTCTCTCCGAGGCTGGCTACACTGTGGCCATACTCCCAAGCTAAGGAGAGACAAAGAGATACGCAGAGAGAAACACAGTGGGGGAGGCAGAGTAACCTTTGTTAATCTTCGTCCATCCAGGTTCTCCCTCCACCACCACCATCACTCAGTAATGTCCCCCCTTTTGGAGGTTTACACAATCCAAATGTATCACCCAAAGCAGGTTGTGGCTTTGTTTTGTTGTTGAGCAGATGATTAGGGATGGCTGTTATCCATGGAGCCCCCCTCACCCAGGATATCCTCCCTTCTCCCCTCAGAGGGTCTAGTGCTTAGCTCTCCATTTTGTCTTTTCCATCCCTCCCTCTCACATAAAGGATTTCAGGAACCATATGAATGGCCTCTCAGATAATGTCCCAAGTACCCCAGTCTGCCCAGCTCCCCAAACCCAGGCTAATCACATCACCCCCTCCTTCACTTCTATTCATGTGTGGATGAATAGAAGTGGAGGAAATCATGAAATCCTGCTGATTGGGTCCACTGCAGGTTTCTGTTATCTATTCTCACCTAAGCCCTTACTGCGGCAAGGAAAACATTCTATTTCTCCCTAATTGATTCACTATACCCCTCTCTGAAGCAGCTCGGAACATTGCTGTCTCGCCAGAGGTTACCATGGTAACCATTCCCCTCTGTCTCCCAGCTGAGGCCTCACCTAGTATGACTCATCCTACTTTAATGAAAACTCTGAGACCAAGTTCCAAGCCCTCCTTTCTCCCCTTCTCCCCATCTCATATTATTCAGACATCCCCCAATGCCCCCCTTCACCCTAGCCTCAGATGAGGAGGTGACCTTTCTCCTTGCCAAGGTAACCTCTCCGCATGTATTCCCATCTCCTCTCATCTCAGGCAAATTGTCCCCCATTCTCTCTGTGTGTCTCTGTGTCCCTATCTCCCTCCGTCTCTTTGTCCTTCTCTGTCTCTCTGTCTCTCTGTGTGTCTCTCTCTCTCTGTCTCTCTCTCTCTCTCTCTCTCTCACACACACACACACACACACACACACACACACACACACACACACACACACCTTTCCTAACGGTTTTTTCTTGCTGCCTGCAAACATGCCCATGCTTTCCCCATCGCTAAAATCCCTCACTTGAGGCAAACATCCTGCCTTATAATTCAATCAATCAGTAAACGTTGATTTAAGTGCCTACTATGTGCCAGACACTGTGCTAAAAGCTAGAGATAAAGAAAAGAGGAAAAAAAACCAGGCACTCGAATTGACAGTCAAATGTGGAAGACAACATGCAAACAAACATACATGAAGACAACTGTATACAGGATACATGACAGACAAGTAACAGGGAAAGAATTAGAATTGAGAGGGGCCAGGGGACACTTCCTGTGAAAGATGGGATTTTAGTTGGAATGTTAAGGAAACCTCCATCCTTAAACTTAAGAGAGCCATGGACTTCCTCTCCTATCACTCTTTTTTTTTTTAATAATATATTATTTTCCCCAAAATTACATGTAAAGACAATTTTAATATTCTTTTTTTTAAGTTTTAGTTCCAAATTCTATCCCTCCCTTCTCTCCCCACTCTCCACATATATTCCCATCTCCTCTCATCTTCTCCAGCAAATTGTCTTTCTTTCCTCTCTGTCTCTCTGTCTCTCTTTCTTTCTATATCTATCTGTCTGTTTCTCTCTGCTTGTCTCTGTCTGCTTCTGTCTGTCTCTCTGTCACTATCCGTCTTGGTCTGTCTCTCTGTCTTTATCTGTCTGCTTCTCTCTTTCTCTGTTTCTTTCTTTCTTAATCTCCGTCTCTCTCTTTTTCTCTGTTTCTTTCTTTGTCTGTCTTTGTCTCTCTGTCTCCCTGCCTTGCTATCTCTCTCTGTCTTTCTCTCTTTGTCTCTGTCTCTCTTTTTCATGCTCCCTGTGTCTGTCTCTCTCTCCCTCTGTCTCTCAGTCTTTCTCTGTCTCTCTCTTTTTTTCTGTCTCCATGTCTCTGTCTCTCTGTTTCCCTTTGTTTCTCTGTCTCTGTGTCTCTCTCTGTTTGTCTTTCTGTGTCTCTGTCTGTCTCTCTGTGTGTCTCCATCTCTTTCTCTGTCTTCCTCTGTCTCTCTCTATCTTTCTCTTTTGTCTTTTTGTCTCTCTCTCCCTCTTTCTGTCTCTCTCTCTCTCTGTCACCCTCTGTCCCTTAATCTCTCTCTTTGTCTCTGTCTCTCTCTTTTTCTGTCTCTGTCTTTCTCTATATCTTTCTGTATCTGTCACACACACACACACACACACACACACACACACACACACACACACACACACACACACACACACCCCTTCCCTAATGGTTTTTTCCTGCTGCCTACAAACATGCCCATATTTTCCCCATCCTTAAAATCCCTCACTCAATCCAACCATCCTCCTTGTAGTTCAATCAATCAATAAACATTAATTTAAGTGCCTACTATGTGCCAGACACTGTGTTAAAAGCTAGAGATACAGAAAAGAGAAAAAAAATAAAAACCTTCAAGCTGACAGTCAAATGTGGAAGACAACATGCAAACAAATATACATGAAGCCAGCTGTATACAGGATACACGAGAAACAAGTAACAGGGAAGGAATTAGAATTAAGAAGGGCTAGGGGACACTTCCTGTGAAAGATGGAATTTTAGTTGGAATGTAAAGAAAGCCTCCATACTTAAATTTAAGAAAGGCATGGACTTCCTCTCCTGTCACTCTTTTTTTAAATAATATATTATTTTCCCCAAAATTACATGGAAAGACAATTTCAATATTCTTTTTCTTAGTTTTGAGTTCCAAATTCTATGCCTCCCTTCCCTCCCCACTCTCCACATATATGCCCATCTCCTCTCATCTTGTCCAGCAAATTGTCCTTTTCTCCTCTCTGTCTGTGTCTGTCTTTCTTTCCATATCTATCTGTCTGTTTCTCCCTGCCTGTCTCTGTCTTCTTCTGTCTGTCTCTCTGTCACTATCCATCTTTGTTTTTCTCTGTGTCAGTCTCTCTGTCTTTACCTGTCTGCTTCTCTTCCTCTGTGTCTTTCTCTCTCAATCTCCATCTCTTTCTTTTTCTCTATTTCTTTCTTTGTCTGTTTTTGTCTCTCTGTCTGCCTGTCTTGCTGTCTCTCTCTGTCTGTCTCTCTCCATCTCTCTCTCTCTTTTTCACTCTTCCTGTCTGTCTCTGTCTCCCTCTGTCTCTCAATATTTCTCTGTCTCTCTCTTTTTCTGTGTCTCTCTCTGTCTCTGTCTCTCTGCTTCCCTCTGCTTCTTTGTCTCTGTGTCTCTCTGTTTGTCTTTCCATGTCTCTGTCTGTCTCTCTGTGTGTCTCTCTGTCTCTTTCTCTGTCTCTCTCTTTTGTCTTTCTTTGTGTCTCTCTCCCTCTTTCTGTCTCCCTCTGTCTCTCTCTCTGTCTCCCTCTATCCCTCTCTTTTTCTGCCTCTCTGTCTCTCTCTGTCTCTCTGTATCTAACACACACACACACACACACACACACACACACACACACACACCTTTCGTAATGGTTTTTTCCTGCTGCCTACAAACATGCCCATGTTTTCCCTATCCTTAAAATCCTTCACTCGATCTAACCATGCTGCCTTCTATTTCAATCAATCAATAAACATCGATTTAAGTGCCTACTATGTGCCAGGCACTGTGCTAAAAGCTAGAGATACAGAAAAGAGAAAAAAAAAACAGATCCTCGAGCTGACAGCCAAATGGGGAAGACAGCATGCAAACAAATATACATGAAGCCAGCTGTATACAGGATACATGACAGACAAGTAACAGGGAAGGAATTAGAATTAAGAGGGACTAGGGGACACTTCCTGTGAAAGATGGGATTTTAGTTGGAATGTAAAGGAAGCCTCCATCCTTGAACTTAAGAAAGCCATGGACTTCCTCTCCTGTCACTTTTTTTTATCGATATATTATTTTCCCCAAAATTACATGTAAAGACAATTCCAATATTTTTTTAAGTTTTGAGTTTCAAATTCTATGCCTCCCTTTCCTCCCCACTTTCCACATATATTCCCATCTCCTTTCATCTTCTCCAGCAAATTGTCCCCCTTTCCTCTCTGTCTCTCTTTCTTTCTATATCTATCTGTCTGTTTGTCCCTGCCTGTCTCTGTCTTCTTCTGTCTGTCTCTCTGTCACTATCCGTCTTGGTCTGTTTCTCTCTGTGTCTGTCTCTCTGTCTTTATCTGTCTGCTTCTCTCTTCCTCTGTTTCTTTCTCTCTCAATCTGTCTCTCTCTTTTTCTCTGTTTCTTTCTTTGTCTGTCTTTGTCTCTCTGTCTCCCTGTCTTGCTGTCACTCTGTTTTTCTCTCTTTGTCTGTCTCTCTTTTTCACGCTCCCTGTGTCTGTCGCTGTCTCCTTCTGACTCCCAGTCTTTCTCTGTCTCTCTGTCTCTGTCTCTCTGTTTCCCTCTGTTTTTCTGTCTCTGTGTCTCTTTCTGTCTTTCCATGTCTCTGTCTGTCTGTCTGTGTGTCTCTCTATCTCTTTCTCTATCTCCCTCTGTCTCTCTGTTTTGTCTTTCTTTGTCTCTCTCTCCCTCTTTCTGTCTCCTTCTGTCTCTCTGTCTCCCTCTGTCTCTTAATCTCTCTCTCTGTCTCTCTTTTTTTCTGTCTCCTGTCTCTCTCCTTGTCTGTCTGTATCTATCACACACACACGCACACACACACACACACACACACACACACACACACGCACACAGCTTTCGCAACGGTTTTTTCCTGCTGCCTACAAGCATGCCTATATTGTCACCTTCCTTAAAATCCCTCACTCGATCCAACCATCCTGCCTTATATTTCCATCAATCAATAAACATTGATTTAAGTGCCTACTATGTGCCAGGCACTATGCTAAAAGTTAGAGATACAGAAAAGAGAAAAAAAAAACAGATCCTCGAATTGACAGTCACCTAGGGAAGACACCATGCAAACAAATATACATGAAGCCAGTTGTATACAGGATACATGAGAGACAAGTAACAGGGAAGGAATTAGAATTAAAAGGGACCAGGAAACACTTCCTGTGAAAGATGGAATTTTAGTTGGAATATAAAGGAAGCCTCCATCCTTAAACTTAAGAAAGCCATGGACTTCCTCTATCACTTTTTTTTAAATAATATATTATTTTCCCAAAAATTACATGGAAACACAATTTTTATATTCTTTTTTTAAGTTTTGAGTTCCAAATTCTATCCCTCCCTTCCCTCCCCACTCTCCACATATATGCCCATCTCCTCTCATCTTCTCCAGTAAATTTTCCCCCTTTCCTCTTTGTCTCTCTGTCTGTTTTTCTTTGTATATCTATTTATCTGTTTCTCTCTGCCTGTCTCTGTCTGCTTCGATCTGTCTCTCTGTCACTATCTGGCTTTGTTTCTCTCTGTGTCTGTCTCTCTGTCTTTATCTGTCTGCTTCTCTCTTTCTCTGTTTCTCTCTCAGTATGCTTCTCTCTCTTTTTCTCTCTGTCTCTTTCTTTGTCTGTCTTTGTCTCTCTGTCTCCCTGCCTTGCTATCTCTCTCTGTCTTTCTCTCTTTGTCTCTCTCTCTCTTTTTCACGCTCCCTTTGTCTGTCTCTCTCTCCCTCTGTCTCTCAGTCTTTCTCTTTCTCTCTCTTTTTCTCTGTCTCTTCCTCTCTGTTTCTCCATCTGTCTGTCTTTCTCTGTTTGTCTTTCTATGTCTCTGTCTGTCTCTCTGTGTGTCTCCGTCTCTTTCTCTGTCTTCCTCTGTCTCTCTCTATCTTTCTCTTTTGTCTTTCTTTGTCTCTCTCTCCCTCTTTCTGACTCCCTCTGTCTCTCTCTGTCTCCCTCTGACTCTTAGTCTCTGTCTTTGTCTCTGTCTCTCTCTTTTTCTGTCTCTCTATTTTTCTCTATATCTCTCTGTATCTATCACACACACACGCACGCGCGCACACATACACACCCACACACACCCACACACACACACCTTTCCGAACGGGTTTTTTCCTGCTGCCTACAAACACACCCGTGTTTTCCCCATCCTTAAAATCCCTCACTCGATCCAACCATGCTGCCTTCTGTTTCAATCAATCAATAAACATTGATTTAAGTGCCTACTATGTGCCAGACACTGTGCTAAAAGCTGCCGATACCAAAAACAGAAGAAAAAAACAACAGATCCTCGAGTTGACAGTCAAATGGGGAAGACAGCATGCAAACAAATATACATGAAGCCAGCTGTATACAGGATACACGAGAAACAAGTAACAGGGAAGGAATTAGAATTGAGAAGGGCTAGGGGACACTTCCTGTGAAAGATGGAATTTTAGTTGGAATGTAAAGAAAGCCTCCATCCTTAAACTTAAGAAAGCCATGGACTTCCTCTCCTGTCACTCTTTTTTTTAATAATATATTATTTTCCCAAAAATTACATGGAAACACAATTTTAATATTCTATTTTTTAAGTTTTGAGTTCCAAATTCTATCCCTCCTTTCCCTCCCCACTCTCCACATATATTTCCATCTCCTCTCATCTTCTCCAGCAAATTGTCTTTCTTTCCTCTCTGTCTCTCTGTCTCTCTTTCTTTCTATATCTATATGTCTGTTTCTCTCTGCTTGTCTCTGTCTGCTTCTGTCTGTCTCTCTGTCACTATCCGTCTTGGTCTGTTTCTCTCTGTGTCTGTCTCTCTGTCTTTATCTGTCTGCTTCTCTTTTTCTCTGTTTCTTTCTTTGTCTGTCTTTGTCTCTCTGTCTCCCTGTCTTGCTGTCTCTCTCTGTCTTTCTCTCTTTGTCTCTGTCTCTCTTTTCACGCTTTGTGTGTCTGTCTCTGTCTACCTCTGACTCTCAGTCTTTCTCTGTCTCTCTCTTTTACTCTGCCTCTCTCTTTTTCTCTGTCTCTCTGTCTCTGTCTCTCTGTTTCCCTCTGTTTCTCTGTCTCTGTGTCTCTTTCTGTCTTTCCATGTCTCTGTCTGTCTGTCTGTGTGTCTCTCTATCTCTTTCTCTATCTCCCTCTGTCTCTCTGTTTTGTCTCTTTGTCTCTCTCTCCCTCTCTCTGTCTCTCTCTTTTTCTGTCTCTCTGTCTCTCTATATATCTCTCTGTATCTATCACACACACACACACACACACACACACACACCTTTCATAATGGTTTTTCCTGCTGCCTACAAACATGCCCATATTTTCCCCATCCTTAAAATCCCTCACTCGATCCAATCATCCTGCCTTATATTTCAATCAATCAATAAACATTGATTTAAGTGCCTACTATGTGCCAGACACTGTGCTAGAAGCTAGAGATACAGAAAAGAGAAAAAAAAAAACCAGACTCTCCAGTTGACAGTCAAATGTGGAAGACAACATGCAAACAAATATATATGAAGCCAGCTGTATACAGGATACATGACAGGCAAGTGACAGGGAAGGAATTAGAATTAAGAGGGGCCAGGGAACATCTCCTATAAAAAATGGGGTTTTAGTTGGAATATAAAGGAAGCCTCCATACTTAAACTTAGGAAAGCCATGGACTTCCTCTCCTATCACTCTTTTTTTTTAATAATATATTATTTTCCCCAAAATTACATGGAAAGACAATTTTAATATTCTATTTTTTAAGTTTTGAGTTCCAAATTCTATCTCTCCCTTCGCTCCCCACTCTCCACATATATTCCCATCTCCTCTCATCTTCTCCAGCAAATTGTCCTTCTTTCCTTTCTGTCTCTGTCTGTCTTTCTTCGTATATCTATCTATGTGTTTCTCCCTACCCGTCTCTGTCTGTTTCTGTCTGTCTCTCTGTCACTATCTGTCTTTCTTTCTCTCTGTGTCTGTCTCTCTGTCTTTATCTGTCTGCTTCTCTCTTTCTCTGTTTCTTTCTCTTCAATCTCCATCTCTCTCTTTTTGTCTCTGTTTCTTTCTTTGTCTGCCTTTGTCTCTCTGTCTCCCTGTCTTGCTGTCTCTCTGTTTTTCTCTCTTTGTCTCTGTCTCTCTTTTTCACTCTCCCTGTGTCTGTCTCTGTCTCCCTCTGTCTGTCAGTCTTTCTATCTCTCTCTTTTTCTCTGTCTCTCTCTCTCTATGTTTCCCTCTGTTTCTCTGTCTCTGTGTCTCCCTTTGTTTGTCTTTCCATGCCTATGTCTGTCTCTCTGTCCCTTTCTCTGTCTCCCTCTCTCTCTCTGTCTCTCTCTGTTTCTTTCTGTCTCTCTCTTTTTCTCTCTTTTCTCTGTCTTTGTTGCTGTCTCCTTCTTTCTGTCTCCCTCTGTCTCTCTCTCTGTCTCTTAGTCTCTCTCTTTCTGTCTCTTTCTTTTTCTGTCTCCTTTTCTCTCTGTATCTGTCACACACACACACACACACACACACACACACACACACACACACACACACACACACACACACACACACACACCTTCCCTAATGGTTTTTTCCTGCTGCCTACAAACATGCCCATGTTTTCCCCATCCTTAAAATCCCTCACTCGATCCAACCATCCTGCCTTATATTTCAATCAATCAATAAATATTGATTTAAGTGCCTACTATGTGCCAGACACTGTGCTAAAAGCTAGAGATACAGAAAAGAGAAAAAAAAAACCAGACCCTCCAGTTGACAGTCAAATGTGAAAGACAACATGCAAACAAATATACATGAAGCCAGCTGTACACAGGATACATGACAGACAAGTAACAGGGAAGGAATTAGAATTAAGAGGGGCTAGGGGAGACTTCCTGTGAAAAATGGAATTTTAGTGGAATGTAAAGGAAGCCTCCATCCTTAAAGTTAAGAAAGCCATGGACTTCCTCTCCTCTCACTCTTTTTTTTTAATAATATATTATTTTCCCCTCAATTACATGTAAAGACAATTTTAATATTCTTTTTTTAAATTTTGAGTTCCAATTTCTATGCTTCCCTTCCCTCCCCACTCTCCACCTATATTCCCATCTCCTTTCTTCTTCTCCAGCAAATTGTCCCCATTTCTTCTCTATCTCTCTGTCTGTCTTTCTTTCTATATCTGTCTGTCTGTGTCTCTCTGCCTGTCTCACCTGCTTCTGTCTATCTCTCTGTTATTATTTCTCTT
Source organism: Notamacropus eugenii (assembly GCF_028372415.1). Lineage (NCBI taxonomy): Eukaryota > Metazoa > Chordata > Mammalia > Diprotodontia > Macropodidae > Notamacropus > Notamacropus eugenii. The sequence goes on along the minus strand of NC_092874.1, from coordinate 470,899,069 downwards.
TGTCTCTTTCTCTTTGTATCTGTCTCTCTGACTTTATCTGTCTGCTTCTCTCTTTCTGTTTCTTTCTTTGTCTGTCTTTGTCTCTCTGTCTTGCTGTCTCTCTGTCTGTCTCTTTGTCTCTGTCTCTCTTTTTCACTCTTCCTGTTTGTCTCTGTCTCCCTCTGTCTCTCAGTCTTTCTCTGTCTCTCTCTTTTTCTCTGTCTCTCTTTCTCTTTCTCTGTTTCTCTGTCTGTCTCTGTTTGTCTTTCTGTGTTTCTGTCTGTCTCTTTGTGTGTCTCCCTGTCTCTTTCTCTGTCTCCCTCTGTCTCTCTGTCTCTCTCTTTTATCTTTCTTTGTCTCTCTCTCCCTCTTTCTGTCTCCCTCTGTTTCTCTCTTTGTCTCTTAATCTGTCTCTCTCTCTCTTTTTCTGTCACTCTGTCTCTCTGTATCTGTCACACACACACACACACACACACACATACACACACACAACACACACACACACACACACACACACACACCTTTCCTAATGGTTTTTTCCTGCTGCTGACAAGCATGCCCATATTTTCCCCTTCCTTAAAATCCCTCACTCGATCCAAACATCCTGCCTTATTGTTCAATCAATCAGTAAACGTTGATTTAAGTGCCTACTATGTGCCAGACACTATGCTAAAAGCTAGAGATACAGAAAAGAGAAAAAAAAAACCAGACCTTCAAATTGACGGTCAAATGGGGAAGACAACATGCAAACAAATATACATGAAGCCAACTGTATACAGGATACACGAGAAAGAAGTAACAGGGAAGGAATTAGAATTAAGAAGTGCTAGGGGACACTTCCTGTGAAAGATGGGATTTTAGTTGGAATGTAAAGGAAGCCTCCATCCTTAAGCTTAAGCAAGCCATGGACTTCCTCTCCTGTCACTCTTTTTTTTAATAATATATTATTTTCCCCAAAATTACATGGAAAGACAATTTCAATATTCTTTTTTTAAGCTTTGAGTTCCAAATTCTATCCCTCCCTTTCTTCCCTCCCCACTCTCCACATATATGCCCATCTCCTCTCATCTTCTCCAGCAAATTTTCCCCCTTTCCTCTCTCTGTCTGTCTTTGTTTCCATATCTATCTGTCTGTTTCTCTCTGCCTGTCCGGTCTGCTTCTGTCTGTCTCTCTGTCACTGTCTTTGTCTGTTTCTCTTTGTGTCTGTCTCTCTGTCTTTATTTGACTCCTCTCTTTCTGATTCTTTCTCTCTCAATCTCCATCTCTTTCTTTTTCTCTGTTTCTTTCTTTGTCTGTTTTTGTCTCTGTGTCTGCCTGTCTTACTCTCTCTCTCTGTCTGTCTCCCACTGTCTCTCAATATTTCTGTGTCTCTTTTTCTGTGTGTGTCTCTCTCTGTCTCTGTCTCTCTGTTTCCCTCTGTTTCTCTGTCTCTGTGTCTCTCTGTTTGTCTTTCCATGTCTCTGTCTGTCTCTCTGTGTGTCTCTATGTCTCTTTCTCTGTCTCTTTGTCTTTCTTTGTCTCTCTCTCCCTCTTTTTGTCTCTTTCTGTCTCTCTGTCTCCTGTCTCTCTCTTTTTCTGTCTCTCTGTCTTTCTCTGTCTCTGTCACACATACATACACACACACGCATGCACACACACACACACACACGCATGCACGCACACACACCTTTTCTAACGGTTTTTTCCTGCTGCCTACAAGCATGCCCATGTTTTCCCCATCCTTAAAATCCCTCACTCGATCCAACCATCCTGCCTTATATTTCAATCAATCAATAAACATTGATTTAAGTGCTTACTATGTGCCAGACACCGTGCTAAAAGCTAGAGATACAGAAAAGAGGGGAAAAAAACAGATCCTCGAGCTGACAGCCAAATGGGGAAGACGGCATGCAAACAAATATACATGAAGCCAGCTGTATACAGGATACATGACAGACAAGTAACAGGGAAGGAATTAGAATTAAGAAGGACTAGGGGACACTTCCTGTGAAAGATGGGATTTTAGTTGGAATGTAAAGGAAGCCTCCATCCTTAAACTTAAGAAAGCCATGGACTTCCTCTCCTGTCACTTTTTTTTATTGATGTTATTTTCCCCAAAAATTACATGGAAAGACAATTTCAATATTCTTTTTTTAAGTTTTGAGTTCCTAATTCTATGTCTCCCTTCCCTCCCCACTCTCCACATATATGCCCATCTCCTCTCATCTTCTCCAGCAAATTGTCCCCCTTTCCTCTCTGTCTCTCTTTCTTTCTATATCTATCTGTCTGTTTCTCCCTGCCTGTCTCTGTCTTCTTCTGTCTGTCTCTCTGTCACTATCCATCTTTGTCTGTTTCTCTTTGTGTCTGTCTCTCTGTCTTTATCTGTCTGCTTCTCTCTTTCTCTGTTTCTTTCTCTCTTAATCTCCATCTCTCTCTTTTTCTCTCTGTTTCTTTGTCTGTCTCTCTGTCTCCCTATTTTGTTGTCTCTCTGTCTTTCTCTCTGTCTCTGTCTCTCTTTTTCACTCTGTGTTTATCTCTGTCTCTCTTTATCTCTCTTTTGTCTTTGTCTCTCCCTCTTTCTGTCTCTCTCTGTCTCTCTGTCCCTTTTGCTCTCCCTCTGTCTCTCTCTCTGTCTCCCTCTGTCTCTTCCTCTCTCCCTTTCTGTCTCTCTCTTTTTCTGTCTCTCTGTCTCCGTTTCTGTTTTTCTGTTTGTTTCTTTCTCTCCATTTCCCTCTGTCTCTCTCTGCCTCTCTTTGTTTGTCTTTCTGTCTCTCTCTGTCTGTTTCCCTCTGTCTTACTGTCTCTGTCTGTTTCTCTTTCTCTCTGTCTCCATCTCTCAGTCTCTTTCTCCCTGTCTCTCTCATTTCTTTGTCTCTCTGTCTCCCTCTGTTTCTCTGTCTCTCTCTGTCTCTCTTTGTCTCCCTCTGTCTTGCTGTCACTTTCTGTCTCTTTTTCTCTCTGTGTTTCTGTCTCTCTGTCTCTCTCTCCTTCTTTCTGTCCCCATATGTTTCTCTATCTCTCTGTGTCTCTGTTTCTGTCTTTTTGTATCTCTCTGTTTCTGTCTGTCTCCCTCTGTCTCTCTCTTTTTTCTCTCTTGTCTCTTTGTCTGTCCATCCTTCTGTCTTTCTCTCTCTCTCCCTCTCTCTCTGTCTTCCTCCATTTTGCTGTCTCTGTCTCTCCCTCTTTCTGTCTCCCTCTGTCTCTCAGTCTCTCTCTCTCTTTTTCTCTGTCTTTCTGTCTCCCTCTGTTTCTCCGTCTCTCTGTGGCTCTGTTTCTGTCTTTGTGTCCCTTTGTTTCTTTCTCTCTCCATCTCCCTCTGTCTCTCTTTTTCTCCTTGTCTGTCTCTGTCTGTCTTTCTATGTCTGTCTCTCCCTATCTCTGTCTCTGTTTGTCTCTCTCTCTCCCTCTGTTTCTCTCTTTCTGTCTCTCTGTTTTTCTCTGCCTCTGTCTCTCTATCTCTGTCTCTGTCTCTCTCTATCTCTATCTTTGCCTCTTTCTTTCTCTGCCTCTCTCTCCCTCTCTTCCTCTGTCTCTCTGTCTCTCTCTGGGTTTCTCTCTTTCCCTGTTTTTTTTCTTTCCTCACCTGTATTTTTCTCTCTGTGTCTCTTTGTGTCTGTCTATATCTTTCTATCTCTGTCTCTTTGTCTCTGTCCCTCTGTCTCCCTGTCTCTGTTTCTTTGTTTCTCCCTCTGTCGCTCTGACTTTCTCTCTCTCTCTTTCTCTGTCTGCTTCTACCTTCCTCTCTTCCTCTGTCTCTCTGTCTCTATATCTCTCTTTGCCTCTCTCTCTATCTCCCTCTGTCTCTGTCTGTCTCTGCCTCTCTGTGTCTGTCTCCCTCTGTGTCTCTCTGTCTGTTTCTTTGTTTCTCCCTCTGTCTCTCTGACTTTCTCTCTCTCTTTCTCTGTCTGCCTTTACCTTCCTCACCCCCTCTGTCTCTCTCTGTGTGTATCTCTTTCTTTCTCTCTCTCTGTCTCTCTCTGTGTCTTTCTGTGTCTCTCTATGTGTCTCTCTGTCTCCCTCTGTCTCTCCCTTTCTCTATCCCTCTGTCTCTGTCTCTGTTTCTTTCCCTCTGTCTCTGTCTTTTTTTCTTTCCTCATGTCTCTTTTTCTCTGTCTCTCTGTGTCTATGTCTCTTTGTCTCTGTCTCTGTCTTTCTCTTTCTGTCTCTGTCCCTCTATCTGTCTGTCTCTGTTTCTTTGTTTCTCCCTCTCTGTCTTTCTGACTTTCTCTCTGTCTCTCTTTTTATCTCTCCCTTTGTCTGTCTCTGTCTCTCTCACCCTCTGTCTCTGTCTCCCTGTCTCTCTCTCTGTGTTTGTCTCTGCCTCCCGTGTGTGTCTTTTTCTCTCTTTCTCTCCCTCTGTCCCTCTGTGTCTCTCTGTCTCTGTCTCCATCTTTCTGTCTCTCTTTGTCTCTCTCTTTCTCTTCCTCTGTCTCTTTCTCTCTGTGTTTCTCTCTTTTTCTCTCCCTCTGTCTCTCTGTCTCTCTCTGTTTCTGCCTCTCTGTCTCCCTGTGTCTCTTTTTCTCTCTCTCTGTCTCTGCTTCTCTGTATCTCTTTCTGTCTCTGTCTCTCTCTGTCCTTCTTTCTCTTTCCCTCTCCTGATATCTCTCTCTGCCTCTCTGTATCTATCTCTGTCTTTGTGTCTGTCACTCTCTTTCTCTGCCTCTCTCTGTCTGTCTCTCTCTGTCTCTCTCTTGTCTTTCTTTATCTCTGTCTCTCTGTCTCCTTTACTCTCCCTCTGTCTCTTACTCTCTCCCTTTCTCTCTCTTTTTCTGTCTCTCTGTCTCCCTCTGTTTCTGTCTTTCTTTGTGTCTCGGTTTCTTTCTCTATCCGTTTCCCTCTGTCTCTCTCTGCCTCTCTTTGTCTGTCTTTCTGTCTCTCTCTCTGTCTGTTTCCCTCTGTCTTGCCGTCACTGTCTCTGTCTGTTTCTCTTTCTCTCTGTCTCCCTCTGTCTCTCAGTCTCTTTCCCTCTGTGTCTCTCTTTTTTCTGTCTTTCTGTCTCCCTCTGTTTCTCTGTCTCTCTTTGTCTGTCTGTCTCTCTTTCTTTGTCCCCCTGTCTTGCTGCCACTTTCTGTCTGTCTTTCTCTCTCTGTCTCTGTCTCTCTTTGTCTCTCTCTCCTTCTTTCTGTCTCCCTCTGTCTCTCTGTCTCCTCCTGTTTCTCTATCTCTCTGTGTCTCTGTTTCTGTCTTTCTGTATCTCTGTTTCTCTCTCTGGCTCCCTCTGTCTCTCTGTGTCTCTCTTTGTCTCTCTCTTTTTCTCTCTCTTGTCTCTCTTTGTCCATCCATCTGTCTGTCTTTCTCTCTCTGCCTCTCTCTCTCTCTTCCTCTATTTTGCTGTCTCCCTCTCTGTCTCTCACTCTTTCTGTCTCCCTCTGTCTCTCAGTCTCTCTTTCTCTCTGTCTCTTTTTCTGTCTCTCTCTTTCTCTGTCTCTCTGTCTCCCTCTGTTTCTCCGTCTCTCTGTGTCTCTGTTTCTATCTTTTTGTGTCTCTTCGTTTCTTTCTCTCTCCATCTCCCTCTGTCTCTCTTTGTCTCTCTGTCTATTTCTCTCTCTGTCTCCCTCTGTTTCTGTCTCTCTTTCCCTCCCTATGTTTCTCTGTTTCTCTCTCTCTGTCTCTCTGTCTTTCTCTGTCTCTCTATCTCTCTCTCTTTCTGTCTCTCTTCCTCTCTCCTTCTGTCTGTTTCTATATATCTCTATCTCTCTCCCTCTGTCTCTCTGCTTCTCTCTCTGTCTTTCTGTGTGTCTCTTTGTCTCCCTCTGTCTCTCTCTCTTTCTCTATCCCTCTGTCTCTGTCTCTCTCTATCTCTGTCTGTGTTTCTATCTTTCTCTCTCTGTCTCTCTCTCCCTCTCTTCCTTTGTCTCTCTGTCTATCTCTGAATTTCTCTCTTTTCCTCTCTCTTTTTTCTTTCTTTCCTCATCTCTCTTTGTCTCTCTCTGTCTCTTTGTGTCTATGTCTTTCTACCTCTGTATCTCTTGTCTCTCTCTGTCTCTGTTCCTCTGTCTCCATCCCTCTGTCTCTCTGTCTCTGTTTCTTTGTTCCTCCCTCTGTCCCTCTGACTTTCTCTCTCTCTTTCTCTGTCTGCCTCTGCCTTTCTCTCTGTCTCTCTCTCCCTCTGTCTCTCTCTGTCTCTGCCTCTCTGTGTCTATCTCCCTCCGTTTCTTTGTTTCTCCCTCTGTCGCTCTGACTTTCTCTCTCTCTCTTTCTCTGTCTGCTTCTACCTTCCTCTCTCCCTCTGCCTCTATCTCTATCTCCCTCTGTCTCTGTCTGTCTCTGCCTCTCTGTGTCTGTCTCCCTCTGTGTCTCTCTGTCTCTGTTTCTTTGTTTCTCCCTCTGTCTCTCTGACTTTCTCTCTCTCTTTCTCTGTCTGCCTTTACCTTCCTCACCCCCTCTGTCTCTCTCTGTGTGTATCTCTTTCTTTCTCTCTCTCTGTCTCTCTCTGTGTCTTTCTGTGTCTCTCTATGTGTCTCTCTGTCTCCCTCTGTCTCTCCCTTTCTCTATCCCTCTGTCTCTATCTCTGTTTCTTTCCCTCTGTCTCTCTGTCTTTTTTCTCTCTTTCCCCATGTCTCTTTTTCTCTTGTCTCTCTGTGTCTGTCTGTCTCTGTTCTCTTTGTGTATCTCTCTGTCTGTTCTCTTTCTCTCTGACTCTCTTTTTCTCTGCCTCTCTTTTTCTCTGTCTCTGTCTCTCTCTTTCTCTTCCTCTGTCTCTTTCTCTCTGTGTTTCTCTCTTTTTCTCTCCCTCTGTCTCTCTGTATCTGTCTCTGTCTCTCTCTGTTTCTGCCTCTCTGTCTCCCTGTGTCTCTTTTTCTCTGTCTCTGTCTCTCTGTATCTCTTTCTGTCTCTGTCTCTCTCCTGATATCTCTCTCTGTCTCCCTCTGCCTCTCTGCATCTGTCTCTGTCTTTATGTCTGTCACTCTCTTTTTCTGCCTCTTTCTGTCTGTCTGTCTCTTCTCTCTTTCCCTCCCTGTCTATCTCCCTTGGTCTCTTTGTCTCTCTGTCTCTTTCTGTCTCTGTCTATATGTATGTCTTTCCCTCTCTCCGTGTCTCTGTCGCTGTCTCTCTATCTCTCTCTCTTCTCTTTCTCTCTCTCTGTATCTCTTTTTTTGCCTGTCTGTCCTCTCTGCATATCTCTGTCTCTGTGTGTGTCTCTGTCTCTGTCTCTCTTTCTCTTGGACACATGTTTCCCTTCTCTCCCCTCACCCAGCCTCCACTTCCCTAAGTCTGGACTTCATCATCTCTCACCTGGATTATTGCCAGAACCTTCTAATTGTTCTGCCTGCCTCCAGTCTTTCCCTATTCCAAACCAGCCCCCACTCAGCTGCTATTCTGAGTTTTCTAAAGTGTAAGTCTGGCCATGTCCCTTCCCTACTCAGGGATTCCCTGTTCCCAAAATAAAATGTAAACTGCTCTGTTTGGCACAGCTTGGTCCTTTCCCACCTTTCCATTCCTCTTGCACACCCTCCCACACTCAGATCCAGCCGCACTTGCCTTTCCTTTGCCATGTTCCTCATACACAAAAGTCCAGCTCTGTCCCAGTGCCTTTCCATTGGTTGTCCCCCATCCCTGGAATGCTGTCCCCTCACTTCTACCTCTTGGTTTCCCTAGCTTTCTTCAAGACTCAGCCTAATCTTACCTTCAACAGGAATGCTTTCTTGGTTCCACTCATACTCGCACTTTCCCCACTCCTATTCTGCTCTGCTTACTCTATACATGTCTTGTGGGTCCATAGTTGCTTGTGTGCTGTCTCCCCCACTAGATTCTGAGCTTCTTCAGGGCAAGGGCTGTTTTCACCTTTCTTTGAATCCCTAACTCTTAATAGAGTGCCTGGTATATCGTAGGGACCTGATTTACAGAGGAGGAAACTGAGACCCAAAGAGATGAATTTCTTTTCCAAGGTCATTTAGGGAGTAAGTAGCACAAGGAAGCTAACCAGGCCTCTTAACTCCAGTTAGAATGCTTCAGGAGCAGCGTTACAGGAAGGCAGTGTGCCATAGTGGATTGAAGGATGGCCTTGGAGGAGGGAAGATCTGGCTTTGAGTCCGACCTCAGACACATCCTACCTGTGTGACCCTGGGCAAGTCACTCAAACCTGTCAGCCTCAGTTTCCTCATCTGTAAAATGAGCTGGAGAAGGAAATGCCAAACCAGTTCAATATCTCTGCCAGGTAAGCCCCAAAGGAGATCATGAGGAGGTGGACATGACTGAACAGCCCAGGATAGTCACTGAGGCTCTCAGTGCCCTGGACCACAGCTTCTGATCCCCACCCATAAAAGAAAGGAATTTCCTCCTTCAGGTTTCTCTTTATTTAAAAAAAAACCCACAAATGAGCCTAAATCTCCCCCAGATCAGAGATAAGATCACTGAGCATGGGTTCTGGGTTCTGTCCATTTTCTCATGGTTAGATCAGTCCTCCAAAAAGCCTATGATTCTTTTAAGCTGAGATCCCAGCCCTGGACCATGACCTCTTCATGTCTCAGCCACAGCCTGAATTCATCTCTATGGTCCAAACATCTATCAAGTCAAGTCAGCAAGCACCTACTGTGGGCCAGGCACTGCGGTAAGTTCTAGAGATACAGAAAAGGGGGGGAAAGAACAGTTCTTGTCCTCAAGGAGCTCCCAGTCTAATAAGGGAGACATCGTGCAAATAATGGACAAACAAGACTGACACAGGGTAGCCCAAGAGGGAGCCCTGCTCTCCAGGGGTAGCTGGGCCTTGAGCTCCTGATCCCATCTGCCCTCAGCCTTTCCAGTCTGAGAGGGGAGAATCTAGCAATGGAGGGACCAGGAAAGGCCTCCAGAAGATGGGAGGGTCTGAGTTGAATCTTGGAGGAAGACAGTAAAGCCAACAGGTGAGGGAGAAGAAGGAGAACATTCCAGACCTAGGAAGGTGGTTGTTCATCCTTCCAACCAATGACATCGTGGGTGATGTCTTGGTTTGTGCATAAATTGGATTTATGTGAGGTAGAGTTGTATAAAGTCATCTGCCTTACTGCATCTTCCAGAGTCATTGATGTCTGGTGACAAAAGTAGAGTCACCATGATTGGCAATGGATGACCTTGGCATCTTTGACGTCTGACCAAGCTCTAAGCACTTCACAGCACCTGCTTCAGCCACCTTCATGGCACCTTCATGTTGGGAAAAATTGATCTCATCTACCCATTCTACTGGGGAAGTCCTCACATACTTGGGGTGGACACTCCCCTAACTCACTGATGGGTTTGAGAGCTGTTGGTTACCGTCAACCCAGTTTAGTTCATCTGCCTAGACAGTTCTACTGGTGCGTGGCTGCTGCACAGGCTACAGATTCTTGGAGCCAGAGGTGAGAGCTGAGTGCCAGGTGGCACCAATGATAGATGAGCCGACCTGAAGAGGGCTCACACCAGAGGTGCTAGTCCTCCTTGAGCACCCCCATGCACCCCAGGGGATGGAGATAGTGAGGAAGTTACAGATGACCCCCAGATTTCTAATCTCAGTGGCTTAAGGAATGGTAGCACCCTCAAAAGTGACACAGATATGTAAGTGACAGGTTTATCCACCCCTGAAAAATGACATCAAGTTCTATACCTATATGTCTAGATCATTAGTATTCTACAAAGCTACAGCACTATTTAAGCTTAAACTGAAACTCTGTCCTCACACAAAGTGTTAAATAGATACCACGTATGGTATTTTAATACTTTATTACTAAAACTCAGAGAAAAATTAATTTCACATCACTGAAGTTGAAAATAGGTTCTGGTAGAATAAACTTCATGCTGCCTTAGAAAACCACTAATCCTCAGCTGTTCATATCTACCAGGCAGCAAAGAGGATTAAATTCTCTGCATTCAATATTGAATGGTTTCCTTCCCCAAAGAACCAACTGGGATATGTTTGTGACATGGTTACATTAAACAGGAAAATATAAATCATTAGTGAAAAGCAGACAAGTAGGACCCATATGTACAAACTTTTATAGCAGCTCTTTTTGTGGTGGCCAAGGAAATGGATGGATGTCCATCAACTGAGGACTGGCTGAACAAATTGTGGCATATGATTTTGATGGAGTACAACTGTGCTGTGAGAAATGATGAAGGGGATGGTTTCAGAAAAACCTGGGAAGTCTCATATGAATTGATGCAAAGCAAAATGAGCAGAACCAGGAGAATATTGTTCATAGTAACAGTGATATTGTAAGGATGATCAGCTAGGAAAGACTTAGCTTCTCTGAGCAATATGATGATCCACCACAATTCCAAAGAACTCATCAAGAAAAGTACTATTCATCTTCAGATAGAGAAGTGGTAGACTCAAAGTTCGATTAAAGTGTACATTTTTTTCCCTTCTTAAGGAACAAAGATGGATAATGAAGGGTCAGGTACAAGAAAAAGCAGGTAAACCAGCATGGCTAGGTTGAAGAGTGCATAAAAAGGAGTAAAATATAAGAAAACTCAGGAGTAAGGAAAGGGTCATATGATGAAGGGTTTTCAATGCCAAACAGAGCATTTTACATTGGATCCTAGTGGTAATAGGGAGCCACTGGAGATTATTGAGAAGGGGAGTGACATGGTTAGTACTGTGCTTTGGAAAACTCCTCTGGTAGCTGAACGGAGAATGAATCAGGGTAAGGAGACAGAGGGTGGTGGCTGTGTGAGTGGAGAGAAGGGAACATATACTTAAGAGACGTTGCCGAGACAGAAAGAGTGAGATATAATACCACTGTATCAGTGCAAGCAAAGAATTAAGGGTGATACTGGGGTTATGAACCTGGGTGACTGGGAAGATAGTGGTGCACGTACTCTTTTCCTGATGGAAAGAGTTGCTATCAGTATTTTTTACATATGTGTCTCACCGGCCCACCTTTCACTAATGATTTACATTTTCCTGTTTAATGTAACTATGTCATAAACAGACCACAGATGGTTCTTTGGGGAAAATGATTTAACCATAACTTGTTCAGCCATTCCTCACATAATAAGAAGAAAAGATAATGATTTCAGTTTTGGACATGTTGAGTTTCAGATGCCTATAAGACATCCAATTCAAGATGTTCAATACACATTAAGTTTAGAGATCCAAGACAGGAGACCAGGAGAGAAATCAGGGCTGGACAAAAAGATCTGGGAGTCCTCTGCATAGAGATGGATGATCATTGAACTCCCAGGACCTGATGAGATCAACATGTGAGCTGGTAGAGAGAGAGAAGAGAAAAGGGTGGGCCCTTGGGACATCAGATGCTGAGTGGGTGTGACAGAAAGAGCCAACCAAGGAGACTTAGGGGGAGTGCTCTTACAGGAGGGGGAGATATTTGAAGACTAGGAAAGGCAAAGTTCAGCAACTAAGGGATCACTGTGCTTTGGACATTTGGACTTTTCAGATGATTGCTGAGTTGGAAGCCCGACTCTAAAGGATTTAGAATAGTGAGGAGAGAGGCCAAGTCATGGAGGCAGGCCTTCTCTAAGCAAGTCACTTCCTTTTTTGGATAATATTTGTACAGAGCCTATAGCACTGTGGAGGAAAGAAGAGGAAAGGAAAGAGAAGAAGAGGGGAGAGGAGATGAAAGAAGAGAAGAAAGAGGAGGAATTCTGACCACTTTTACCTCAAGGATCAGACAGAGCAATACTAGATGCAGAGCTGACCTTGAAACAAGAGAGCAAGAAAGCCCAGGGTTCTCATTCTACTTCTAACAGTACTGGCTGTGTCACTCTAGGCCAGTCACTTAACCTCCCAATGCTTCAGGCAATTATCTAAGACTATAGGTTGCAAAAAAAATTTTAAAGTGCTAATCCTCTTTGGTAGAAGAATTTCCTTACCTAGGACTTCCCTGTGCCATTGAAATCACAGCTCTAGTTACTATCCATTTTGATAGGAAGTATGACATGAGAAGACCTGAGTTCAAATTTTGCCTTGGACAAGCTGTGTGACTTTGAGTGAGTCACTTAACCTTTATGAGTCTCATTTCCTCATCTCTAAAATGAAGGGGTTAGTTTTCAGTAATCTCCATGGTCCCTTCCAGCTCAATATCTATGATCCTTTGATTCAAGCCAAATTCAAGCTATTATCTGAACTTCTCCTCACTTGCCCTGTTCCTATCCCTATCCCTACTCCTTCAATAGTGGCAGAGATAGCAGCTCAGAGGTGACGGTGCATTCTCCAAAATCATAAACTTCCCCTGAAGAGCAGAGAAAGAATATTAATGAATCCAGGGTGACATTTTTATAGATCAATTCATTAATCTCCAACACCATTCCTCAATTTCCCAGCATTTTTAGTGTCTCTACAGCAGCACTCTGTTTGGCACTTTAATTAGGAATCACATTTGTCTTATAATAAAAAGAAACACGGAAGTTTTCATCAAAGGATGTCCAACTTGGAAGAGAACTGGGAGTCTGTGGAGACCCTTTGGTCCCTGAGATAAGATGCCCTCTACAAATAAACTCCACAGATGATCAATCAGCTTTGGCCCAGAGACACCCAGCGAGGGGGAACCCACCAACCCCAAGGCAGTGCCCTCCACCTTGGGATTACTCCTAAGCTTAGCTGGCAGATGGTTTCTGATCTCAAGTCCTGGTCTGCCACTTCCACACCTTACCCTGGGAGCAAACCAATTAATCCCTCTTCCATATGACAGCCCTTCCAGGTGTTGGAAGCCACCTCTCAAGTCCCTCCAGCTTGTAGCATTTACAGTGCCTTGTACTGATCCTTCATGACATGAACACCAAGCCCTTCATCAACTTGGTCTTCCTTCTCTTGGAGCTCCCCAGCTCGTCAGTGTCCTCCCTGAAGGAAGTGTCCCCAAAGTGAACACAGTGCTCTTCTGTAGCCCTCACAGCACTCAGCATTTGCTTTCTTGTCCGCAGTATTTTTTATTGTCAGTCTCAGTCCCTGATTATTCTTCAGAATGTATCGTTATGGTCTTGATGTTCATAGGATAGATGAATCAGTAAATGGTTTTGTTTCACTAGCCCTGGGATTCAACAGCTCAGCGATGAACACCCTTGGCCAACCCTGCTCTGCACCTTAGGCCTTTGGAAATTGCTCAGGTCACTGGAAATGGAGACACTCACCCAAGATCATGCAGCTGGCATGTGCCCAAGGCAGGGCCTCAACTCGGGCCTTCCTGGCTTCAAGACTGGCCTCATGTCTACTGGGCAAGCTCGCTCTTTTGTACATGGACAGCAAGTGCTGAATGAAAGCTTGTGGAATTGGACTGACCCAGAGGCTAGATCTCTACCCCCTACCATGCTAAACAAAGAGTCAGACCAAATAAGGGATAAGTATTTAACCAATGTCCTCAGATTTGGAATACTTAGATTTTGATTTATTAAAACAGTAATATACTTTAAGTGCAATCGAACACAACCACCCTGAGGACAGGGCCTGTCAGACTGTCTTTTACCTTCCTTTGTATTCCAGTAGCTTAGCACAGGACCTGGCACACAGTAGGTGCTTAAGGAGTCCCCTTTGCCTTTGTGCCCAGAGAGCCTAGCACAGGGTCTTGTCCTAGGCTTTCTTCCATTGTGTGTTTTACTCTGCTACTGGGATTTAATGCATGTAGCAGCTTCTTCCTCTGACACAGATTGGCTGCTTCTCCAAAATTCATCATTTTAAAGAGTTTGGGGGGAGCACAGAGTGATTATTGCCAGAGGCAGGAGGAGGACTTGAATCCCAATCTCCCTGAATACATCCGTGACTCTGAACTCCTTTGGGTCATCACCCAACTTCACTCCCCACCCTCACCCCTTGATTCTTCGTTCTCATCCCCTTCGACTCTCCCACCCCAAAATTTCAGCCAAATCCCCCCCAGTCTGAACTTGTCCATAGGCAACAAACTTCCTCTTCATCCTTTTCCTCTTTCACTCCTTCCATCTTCTAGCCATTACAGAAACTTGGTTCCCCTGATGACTCAGTCTTGCTTGCCACCCTTTCCAGCACCAGGTCCATTCTTCTCCATTCATTCTCTTCCACTCAATGATCAAGGGAGGTAATTAGAATATCTCTTGCCCCCCCATTGCCACTCCAGAGTTCTCCCCATTACCCCCATCATGCAGTAACTTCTCCTACTTTGAACTTTGCTATTGAGCTCTACAATCCAATCAAAATCCTGGTAGCTGCTGTCTACAGATCTCCAGGTCTTTCCCCTTCCTTCCTCAATGAGTTCTGTATATGACTCACAATTCTTCTCTCCTCCTCAGCTCCTTCCTTCATACTAGGGGACTTCAGCATACATACAGATTCTCCCTCCAACACCCTAAGCTCTTAGTTCCTTAACCTACTTACTTCCCATGACCTCCTCCTCCACTCCACGTCAACCACCCACAAAGTTGTTCAACCTTTGATTTTGCCATGACCCAGAAATGTAGCCCTTCCATGACCAAGAATTCTGAAATAGCCTTCTCTGACCATAATCTACCAGCTTTTCACCTCTCCCCGGGCCTTCCCTTACAAAACCCTCCAATGACTTGGTGTGTCTCACTTCACTTAAATCCAATTCACTCAAAAGTCAAGACATCACCTACATAACTCCATTAGTCCTCTTTGAGAATGAAAGATAAAGAACAAAATTCTTACAAAAACCTGCTCTTCATCCTCATCATGACCTGCAATCCCTTGACCCCTCAGTTCCCGCCTAGGCAATCTCCCCTATACTAACTTCTCTCTGCTTTTCTCCCCATCTTGTCTTCTTGATGAACCAATGCAACTCTATCCTTAGCCCCCTTATCATATCATCAATTATGCCCAAGCATGCCCCAGCTTTGGATCACTTTCACCATTTACCACCTTTGTGCCTACACACATGCTACTGAATGAAGGTGGAAAAAGTAGACTGGGTCCACAACAAACTTTATGTTATATAACCTCAAGTAGGCCCCCATTGCTGCTAAGCAATCCTTCCATAATTGTCTCATCAACTTACTAACCCATTCTTCACATCAGCTCTTTCAAACCTTCTCACCCTTCCTCAAACCTCCCATGGCTCCCCTCCCTTCCCCCGTCTTCTCAACTGAGAGCCTTGCCAACTTTACTGGGGAAAAAAATGGAAGCCATCCACTGAGATCTCCCCCTTCTCATCTCTTCCTCATCTCCCATCACTCAGGTGCCTTCTGCCACTCGCTCTTCCTTATCCTTGTCTTACACGATGAGGTCTCCTTACTCCTTACCAAGGCTAACCCCTCTATTTGCTCAAGTGATCCTATTCCATCCTGTCTCCTCCAACACTTTGCCCCCTCTTATCACACTCTGTCATTTATTTTCAATCTTTCCCTGTCTACTAGATCATTCCCTACTATCCACAAAGATGCCCACATCTCCCCATCCTCAAAAAAACTTTTACTTGATCCTTCCATTACCACTATTACCCTATATCTCTTCTGCCTTTTGTGACTAAACTCTTCAGAAAGGTCATCTACAATAGGTGCCTCCACTTCTCTCCTTTCCCTCTTTTCTTAATCCTTTATAATCCAGCTTCTGACCTTATCATTCCACAGAAACCACTCTCTCTAGGTTACTAATGATCGTTTAGTTGCCGAATCCAATGGCCTTTTCTCCATCCTCATTCTCCTTGACCTCTCTGCAGGCTCTGACTGTGTTGATCACTCTCTCCTCCTTGAAACTCTCTTCTCTCAGGTGTACAGGACAGTCCTCTTTCCTGGTTCTCCCCCTACCTCTCTGACCGTTCCTTCTGAGTCTCTTTTGCGGGATCTTCATCCAGAGCATTACTCCTAACTGTAGGTGTCCCTCAGCGTTCTGTCCTGGGTCCTCTTCTCTTCTCCCTCTACATTACTTCACTTGGTAATCACATCAGCTCCCATGGATTTAATTCTGTTTCTATGTAGATGATTCTCAAATCGGCATAAACAGCCTCAAACTCTCTGTTGATCTCTAATCTCACATCTTCAACTGGATGTCCAGTAGAGGTCTTAAATTCAATATTTCCAAAAGTGAATTCATTATCTCTTCCCCAAAGCTTCCCCTCTCTTCCTATCTTTCCCTATTACAGTTGAGGGCAACACCACCCTCCCAATCCCTCAGGCTCCCAACCTAGGAGTCATCCTGGACCCCTCACTACCTCCCTTTTTCCAAACTTTTGCCAAGGCCTAGTGATTTCACCTTTGCAACATCTCTCAAATATGTCCCCTCCTCTCCTCTGACCCTGCCCCACCCCGTACAGACCTTCATCACTTCATATCTGCATTATTGCAAATCCTGTTGTGGAGGAGGGGGGTGCAGTATGCCTGCCTGAAATCTCTCTCTAATCCATCCCCCATTCAGCCACTAACACGATTTTCCTAAAGTGCAGGCTGAACATGCCACCCTTCTACTCAGTAAACCCCAATGGCTCCTTATCCTGTCCAGGAACAAATACCAAATCCTCTGGTCAGTATTCAAAGTCCTTCATAATCTAACACCCTCCTCCCTTTCCAGTCTTCTCACACCTTACTCCTGGAACATACTTTGCAAACCAGTGACACTGGTCACTTGGCTGTTCCAGGAACGCTGGCCTCCAGGCATTTTCTCTGGGTGTCTACCCAGCCTGGAATGCTCTCTCTCCTCATCTCCACCTTCTGGCTTCCCTGACTTCCTTTAAGTCCCAACTAGAATCCCATCTTCTATAAGAAGCCTTTCCCAACCCTTCTGAGTTCTAGTTCTTTCTCTCTGTTAATGATTCCCTATCTATCCTGTATAGAGCTTGTGTGTACGTAGCAGTTTGTTTGTTTGTTATCCCCTCACCAGACTGTGGCAGGGGCCATCCTCTGTATCCCCACACTTAACACAAGGGCTGGCACATAGTAGGTCCTTTTTGCTGTCATTGCTGTTCAGTCGTGTTCGATTCTTCATGACCCAGTGGACCATATATCCTTTCCCTGGGGTTGTCTTGACAAAGATGCTAGAGGAGTTTTCCATTTCCTTCTTCAGTGATTTAAGGTAAACAGAGCTCAAGTGATTTGCCCAAGGTCACACATCTAGTAAGTGTCAGAGCCTGGATTTGAATTGAGTTCTTCCTGCCTCCAGGCCCAGCACTCTATCCTCTGAGCCACCTACCTGCCTCCTAGAAGATGCCAAATAAATCATTATAAAGCAAACTCTCTCTTTTTCAGAGAGGAGAGGCTTAATAAATTCTTGTTAAATTAGATTGAATTTTTACTGTTTTTAATGTATTTCAATTCAATTCAGCAAGCATTTATTAAGCCCCTCCTATGTGCCCAGTACTGTGCTAGACTCTGGAGAGAGACAAAGAGAAAGAAACAGAGAGAAAGAGAGAGAGAGACAGAGGCAGGGAGTGAGAGAGAGAGAGAGAGAGAGAGAGAGAGAGACTGGGACAACTAGTGGCACATCAGACAGTGGTGGACTTGGGGTCTGGAAGACATGGGTTCAAATCTGGCCTTAGATACTTACTAGCCCTATGGCCTTGGTTAAGCCATTCAACTTGGTTACCTCAGTTTCCTCAATTATAGAACAGGGATAATAATGACACCTCCATTACAAGGTTGTAGTGAGGATTAAATGATAGACATTTGTCAGGTGTTTTATAAATCTTAAAACACCACCTAAATGCTAGCTATCACCACCACACCACCACCATCATCATCATTAAAAACACTAAATAGTCCCTGCCCTGGAGGCAGAGGTGGGCTGAGCTGCCCCGGACAGTCCCCTTCCAAGTGTCTGCCTCGGCTTAGAGCTCCCATCCCTTTGAGGTTACTTCAGTGGATTACTTTCTTTTACACGGTTGCTCCTCTGTTCAGTCCTATCTCACTTGGCATCTTTTCATATGTGTCTTTCCGCTTTGTCACAGCCATCAGATTTGTTATTTCCTTTGGCAACATAACATTCCATTACTTTATTATGCTCTAGTTTATTGAGTCCGTTGACAGACAAAGAGCCAGGCCCAGCACAGACTGGCAAGGGATGGGAAGGGAAGAGAGGGCGTTCATTTCCAGTCAGATAAAAGTACGGAGTTTTTAATAACTCCAAGCTGCCCCCGAAACAAAAACCCGCCATTTCAAACTCCAATATCCTCTCAGGGTTACTATCTGGCTGACGATCATCAGACAGCACAGTCTCTGAAGTATTAAAACGGCAGGCAACCCAGCTACCTATAAAGTCACGGATATTGGACTCAGTAGACTGTGCCATGTCCTCCATGATGATCTGATTGAAAACAGCCTACAAGATAACATCTAGAAGATGGGAGTTTGGGAAGTAGGCCGCAATCACAAACAAACTTTCTAAGCCCAATAAGGGACCATGTCATTGTGTGACCAAGCTCACAGCCTCAACCAACTAACCAGAAAAAATGACAAACCAAACTAACAGGGGATCACAACCTCACCTACACAAGCGACAACAGCCGAAAGCAAATAGCAAACGCCTTCAGCTTCAAGGAAGTCTCCTTTTGGAACTCTTCTGCTTGGCTGCTTTTCCTTGATTCCAGTCTTTTTGACTTATTTTGGACTCCTTGACCTCTACAATGCCCCCTATAGTCCAGACAAGTTATGCCCACCTTAGTGTAGAGCTAGCATTGATTTGCGTATGACCAGAATATAGGACAAAGTGTTGCCAATCCCACCTAGGTCAGGGCCCTTTGGAATGCCAGTCACGTGTGGCTATGGAGTCTGACTGACATGAGAGCTGGAAGTGTGCGGACTATCCCAGGGGCATGTTAGCCCAGTGTGTTTCATTGGGTTTTTTTTTATATATATTTTTCTTTATTTCTTTAAATATTTTCCAATTACATTTAAAAATAATTTTAACTTTAATTTTTTTAAATTGTGAGTCCTCACTCACTCTTTAAGAAGGCAAACAATGTGATACTGGTTATACATGGGAAACCATTAAAACATATTTCCACATTAGTCATGCTGCAAAAAAAGGAAAGAAAGTGAAAAAAGTCTGCTTTAATCTGCACTCAGGGTTCTACAATCCTCTCTGTGAAGGTAAATGATGAAAAACCATAAGTCCTTTCGAAATGTCTTAAGTCACCATTTTAATTAGAGTAATTAAGTCTTTCACATTTGATCACCCTTACATTAGTGCTGTTACTGTGTGCAATGGTCTCTTCATTCTGCTCACTTCACTTTGCATCAGTTCATGCTAGACTTCTGAGGTTTTTCTGAAACCATCCCCCTTGCAATTTCTTATAGCACAATAGTATTCCATCATAATCATATACCACACCTTGTTCAACCATTCCCCAACTGATGCACATTCCTTCAATTTCTACTACAAAAAGCTGCTATAAATATTTTTATAAATATATATATTTTATATATATAAATATATACATATTTTTATAAATTTTTATAAAGGGTCCTTTCCCCTTTTTTATGATCTCTTTGGGATACACACCTAGTAGTGGTGTGTGTGTGTGTGTGTGTTCGTCATTCGTTGCCGAAGAAGACCGTGCCATCAGAGAAATAATGACATGACTTGCACTTGACTTTGTTTTGAGTGAGGGAGGGCTGTGCAGGTCACCAGCCTTACTTCTCCTCCAGAGCCATCTGAATCCAGTGACCAGATATTCATCAGGATGACTGGAGATGACCCAAGATGAGGCAATTGGGGATAAGTGACTTGCCCAAGGTCACATAGCTAGTGAGTGTCAACGTGTCTGAGGTGAGATTTGAACTCAGGTCCTCCTGACTCATGCACTGGTGCTCTATCGACTGCACCACCTAGCTGCCCCCCTAGTAGTGGTATTGCTGAGTCAAAGGGTATTCACAGTTTGATTGCCCTTTGGGCATAGTTCCAAATTGCTGTCCAGAATGGTTGGATCAGTTCACAGCTTCATCAACAGTTTTCCCACATCCCCTCCAATATTTGTCACTTTCCTTTTGTGTCATGTTAGCCCATCTGATAGATGTATGGTGGTGTCTCAAAGTTGTTTTAACTTGCATTTCTGTGATCAGTAGTGATTTGGGACACTTTTCATGGGACTTTTGATAGCTGCTAGGCTGTTTCATTTTTTGAAAGTTGTACCATCACTCCAACAAAGGAGCAAAAGTATTAGCAGACAGTAGATGGCAGCAATAGTGGCAGAAACAGCATAACTGAGTCACAAAGTCTTGTTTTACGCAAGGAATGGAGTGGCACAAAGCTACACTTAAGCCGAAGAGAGAGTAATGCCAAGTGGACCTGAAGACAGTGGTATGACAGAGAACCAACAAAGGGAGGAGAAAGGTCAACTTTGCAGGGAACCCCAGAGCCAAGAAAATGGAACCAGATCCAAAGAGGGGACCAAGGACCAATAAGGGACAGAGCTAAGATGGGAAGAGCAAACCTGTACTGTAGCCCTCACTGTATGTGAACTGTGAATCATGTGAACTGTGAAGATCTGGTGCTGGAATGGGAAATAAGAAGTAATTTTCAGATTTTTTTTCCCATATATCCCTAAAGTGGCATCACAAGCTTGGAGAAACTATGTAGGTTCCTGAGGAAGGTGGGACTCATCAAAAGAAAGGAAGAAGGAAGGAAGGAAGGAAGGAAGGAAGGAAGGAAGGAAGGAAGGAAGGAAGGAAGGAAGGAAGGAAGGAAGGAAGGAAGGAAGGAAGGAGGGAGGGAGGAAAGGAGTGGCACTAAGTGCTCAGGAACACTGAGCAGCTAAATGGGGAGATAAAGTAGCTTAAACCATTGCCTCTCCACCTACTTGGAGGCTCACCAGAGTACTACCTCACTAAAAAGCCACTGAGGAAGAGACAGAGGCCATCCACTGGAATCTCCTGTATGCATTCCCAGCTCCAGTTTAGCCTCTTCTGCCTCTGATGTTGACTACCTATATATATGACTGTGGGCAAGTCACATAACCTCAGTTTCCTTAGGTATAAAATGAGGATAATAAGGCAGCATAAGTGGATAGAGCTCTGAACTCGGGAGTCAGAAAGACCTGAATTCAAAGTCTGCCTCAGGCACTTACTAGTATGTGATCCTGGCAAGTCACTTATCCTCTATCATCCTCAGTTTTCTTGTCTATAAAATGGGGATAAATAATAGTATCTGTCTCCAAAGGTTGCTAGTATTACATGAGATAACACATGTAAAGTGCTTTGCAAAGCCAACAGCTAGTATAAATATGTTGGCTGTTATCACAGTTGTTAATATGTTTATTATATCTCTCATAAGATGTTGGGAGGACCATAAGCAATAATATGGATAAAGCACTTTGGAAGTCTTAAAGTAATACTTAAATATCAACTGTTCTCTGCATTGGATTGTATCCATATTTCTGTAATTCTTCCACTAAATTAATGGGTACTCAGTGGAAGTTTGAGGTTGTCTTGGCAAAGAAATGTAAGTTAAAGGAACTCCAAAGTTCTATCTCACACCTATCAGATTGGTGAAGACGACAAAAGAAAGAAAGGACAACCGCTGGAGCAGCTGTGGGAAAACAGGCACATCAGTGCATAGGGGATGGAGCTGTGATTTGGTCCAGCCTTTGTGGAAAGCAAACTGAAACTTACCCAGGATAATGACAAACTGTGTGTAAACTTCATCCCAGTTACAACACCACTAGGCCTATACCACCAAGAAAGAAAGAAAGAAAGAAAGAAAGAAAGAAAGAAAGAAAGAAAGAAAGAAAGAAAGAAAGAAAGAAAGAAAGAAAGAAAGAAAGAAAGAAAGAAAGAAAGAAAGAAAGAAAGAAAGAAAGAAAGAAAGAAAGAAAGAAAGAAAGAAAGAAAGAAAGGAAGGAAGGAAGAAAGAAAGAAAGGAAGAAAGGAAGGAAGAAAGGAAGAAAGGGAGGAAGGAAGGAAGGAAGGGAGGAAGGAAGGAAGGGAGGGAGGGAGGGAGGGAGGAAGGGAGGAAGGGAGGAAGGGAGGGAGGGAGGGAGGAAGGGAGGAAGGAAGGAAGGAAGGAAGGAAGGAAGGAAGGAAGGAAGGAAGGAAGGAAGGAAGGAAGGAAGGAAGACATGAAAGAAAGAGAAAGAAAGAAGGAAAGAGAGAAAGAAAGAGAGAGAAAGAAAGGGGAAAAGATAAAATATTCAAAAATACTTATAGGCAGTTCTTTCCGAAGGACCCCAAAATTGGAAACCAAGGAGGTGTCCTATGAGAGAAACTCATCATGGTATACAAATTCGTCTCCCTCTCAGCTTTACTCCCATTTTCTGGTTTTTTCCGCCATGCCTCAACTGCCATTTCGCTTTGGTCCATCCTTCAGCACCAAGAGTCTACTCACCTTGGAACATCTATCGCTCCCTGTGGCTTCTCACCCTGGCACCTCTCCCCATCATTCCTGCCCCCTTCTCCCACTGCTGCTATCTCATCCTGGAACATCCCTCTCTTCCCATTGGCAAGTTCCTCTTCAGGCTGCCATTTTGGGGAAGGTCCCTTTCCTCACTTCTTGTCTGGCCTTCTGATTGCCTAGATTTAGACACATGCCCCAGTCTGGCATCACCCAGTTCCCCACCCCTGCACTTCAGCTCCCCCATTAGAATTGTAAGCTTCCTGAGAGCAGGGATTGTCTTCCCCTTTTCTTCTATGTGTATCCTCAGCATGTAGCACAGTGCTTGGCACAGCATACATGCTTAATAAATCCTTATTGCTTCTATATACTTAATGGGAGATTATGATGGGGAATAATAAATAGAACAGCTACAGAGGAACCTGGAAAAAACCTTTGTGAATCGATGCAAAATGAAATTAATAGAACCATTGCCACAACATAGGGAAAAGCGACTTTGGAAAGACATTAGAATTCTGATCAACACCATGATAAACCACTAATGCAGAAGGATGGAGATGGAGCAGGCCACTAGCCTCCTGACTAAGGACATGGGTCTAAAGTGCCAAAGGAGACAGACGGACATGATGAATATGGGAATTTGTCAGCTACGGATTGAGGGATTTTTAATTGGGTTTGTGTAGTGTCTTTTTATTTGCTTAATGGGGCAGGGGAGTAGGATTGATTTTTTTAATGTTTTTGATTGGAAAAATATTTTAAAAAACAAAGCTAGAGCCAGGGTCCACGTGTGAGATACCAACCATCTGTCAAATGCCCTTCTGTTGCTATAGTAACTAAACCCTCATGGATATGTAGGTAAGAATATGTACAACCCACCAATTTCTCCTGTGCAGAAAAGGGCATTTTTAATAGGGCATTTTAATATTGTTGATAATAGCATCCATACACTTTGGCTCTCCAGAAGGGTGCCTACTTATCTGAGCAAAACAACCCAATTAGAGCATTCTATTAACTGCTGCTGGGATGCTGTCCAGAATAAATTCAAGGGGTTTTTATCAAGTTTCATTTTCTAAGGGTTTTTAAAATATTCTGAAGGGAAAAAGGTTTGTCTTCATGTGCATTTCTCTGATGATGAGGGAATTTGATTATCTTTTTGCTTGCTTAATAACTTTTATTTTTGTCTTCAAAATTTCTTTTCATATCTCTTGACTCTCTCTTCATTGGGGAATATATTACTTTTTTTACTGCCTTCGACACTTCCAAGCTGTGTGACCTTAGGCAGGTCACTTAACCTCTCTGTGCCTGTTTCCTTAGCTGTAGAACAGGAATAATGACAGCATGACTTCACAGGGCTTGTGGAAGGATCCCACAGGAGAATGTGTTTAAAAGATTTTACAAACCTTAAAGGAAAATAGTGTTAGCTATTAACAGTCTTACTTCCATAGTTATCTATCAGTTCCTTATAATTTCTGAATGTCAGATATTTATCAGATATCTTTACTGCAAATATTGATTTTCAATGTTTCATTTCATTTAAATTTTTGTTTATTGCAAAATCTTTTCTCTTTGAATAATAATATGGTCATTTCTTCTCACAGACATCACTTTAATCTAGGCCCTCATCATTAATTTGCTGTTCAGTTATTTTAGCCATATCCAGCTCTTTGTGACCCAACTTGTGGTTTTCTTGGCAGAGTTACTGGAGTGGTTTGCCATTGCATGCTCCAGCTCATTTGACAGACGAGGAAACTGAGGCAAATAGGGTGAAGTGACTTGCCCAGGGTCGCACAGCTAGGAGATGTCTGAGGCCAGATTTGAACTTGAGAAGACAAGTCTTCCTGATTCCAGGTTATTAACAGCAGCCCATCATCATCTCTAATCTAAGTTATTAGAAGCTGAGGTCCTAAAGTCTCTATGCTCACCAGTCCATCCTCCACTCAGCTGCCCAAGTGATTTTCCATAAGTACATATCTGACCATGTCCCTAGCCTACTTGGTAAACTCCAGTGACCCCTTTATCTCTAGGATAAATATAATCTTCTCTGTTTAACTTCTAAAAGCCTTCAGAATCTGGCTCCCACCTATCTTTCCAGTCTTACTGGAAATGACTTCCCTTCCTATGCTCTGTGGCCAAGCCAAAATTGCCCCTCTCCCTAGACCTCTCAAGTCCCTCTCCCATCTCCAAGACTTTGTCTTGGCCATCCTCTCTGCCGGGAATGCTGTTCCTCCTCACCTTCCCCTCTTCCTTCAGGAGACAGCTCAATGTTTTCTTTCACATGAAGCTTTTCTTTCCTAATTCCTCACCACTGCTGATGCCCTCCTTCCCGACTACTTTGTCTTTAATTACTTTTCTATTTGTCTGTAATGATTCTCTTTATTTTTATTCTGTCTCTACTTACACACATATTTTTGTCTCCCCTCTTGAAGGCAAACTCCTTCAGAGGAAGAATTGTTGCATTTTCTTGCATCTGTGTCTGCAGGAGTTGCCAGTTTGTCCAGTGGATAGATCTCTGGTCCTGGAATCAGGAGGACCTAAGGTCAAATGCAGCCTCAGACACTTACTAGCTCGGTGACCCTGAGCAAGTCACTTTATCCTATCTGCCTCAGTTTCCTCATCTGTAAAATGAGCCAGAGAATGAAAAGGCAAACCAGTCCAGTATCTTTGCCAAGAAAACCCCAAAATGGGGTCATGAAGAGTCAGACACAACTCAACAACAGTAATGTGTGTTTGCCTGTCCTCTCCCCTGTTAGACTGTGGGCTATTAAGAGCAGAGACTGATCATCCTTTGCCTTTCTCCATGTCTCCAGCACTTAACAAGCATTCTGGACTATAGTAGGCCCTTCGTAAATCTTTGGGCCTTGGATAGAGAAGGGACCCTCTGTCAAACAGACATGCTGTGGCCATGAACATGTGGCCTTACTGTTTCTCTCTCTGTTGTGCTCATTTCCTGATGTTAGGTGAATGAGTATTAGAAATGGAACAGATGAGATAACAACCTTCTGAGTTTCAGAATGTCAGGAGAGGGGCAGGAGCTACACCCATTGGTGTCCATGGCAGAGCCTGGCAATGGCTACAGCTGCCAGGCATGGTGAGGATCCAGTGACCAGCAGGCCCCAACACTGCAGGGCCCTGCAGTGAGGTTGGAAGACACAAGCCTCTTAACCTCAAAAGGAGGAAGACAGCATACCCAAGAGAGATGATAGGAAAAAGAAAAAGAAAGGGTGCAGACCAGGAGAAAGTTGGAGGACAGGAGTCCCTCTGAGCTCACCTGCAGACAGCCCTCAGGTGGAGAAAAAACCAGTGTTTATCCGAATTCCCCTCTAGCCCAAGCCAAACCCATAAAACCACCCTTCTTCCTAAAAAAATAAAAAATCCCCAAAGAAAGCAAAGCTTCCTCTTACATACATGTATAGATATATGGAGAGAGACAGAGAAAGCACACTTTGTAAACCATGAAAAACCATACAAAACAGTTAAACATCTTCTTTAAGGACCAGAAAACCTTACTGAAAAGGGGGGAGATGGACACATTCTGAGGGCATTCTGTGGATGATGTTGTTCAAGACGTTGATCAGGCCCAGACGACCGGGCTCATTGGCCAGTCTTCCATTTACTCCTCTCTGTTTGAAAACTTTGCCCTCCTTGGCAACCTGGCTGGAATGTGCTTCAAACACATCCATGACTCCAAGCCAGAAGTCTCTTCTACAACCCTGGTGATGCACACGTAGTATTCTTTTACTTGCTTTCCCGGTTATGTGTAGAAAAGAGTCTCAAATATTCAATGGCACCATCTTAAATAGTCATATATGTGTAGGAAAATCCCAACTATGCACAAAGACAAAATTAGGCTGATTCAACAAATGAGGAGCATTTCACAGAGTGCATAGAAGGTTACTACTCACTTAGTACCCAACAAGTGTCCATGTTGGTGCTCAAAATGGCCTTCGTTAACCCAAAGGCAGCAAAGAAAATTGGCTTCTTATCTTGGAAGGAAACCTGGTACCCAGAGAGCCTCCCATTTACATCACTTTTAGAGGCATCCAATTTAATGGCTTCAGTGCTCACCTCTGATAACCCCTCCTCTCTCCACCAAATCTTGTCTCGTGGATATGACCACAATCCTCTAGACCAGGCTAGTAGTGTACACTTGGATTATTGAAGAACCCCATCCCTTTTCACCAGATTCCAGCCTTCAGTCTTAATTCTCCAATCCATCCTGCCTGTTTGGGATATATTTATCTTTGCAGGCCACAAATTCTTTCTTGCATCTTCCCAGGGAGCAGAAATTCTGTAGGTATGGTATTGCTTGCAAATTCCAGGTCATTAAGGCAGACCTGATAGACATCTTTAAGTTTCATTTTGATGGGGTTTTTTATTTTTGCTTTTTACATTTTAAGTTCTGAATTGTCTCCTTCCCTCCCCACTCTGCACTATAGAAGGTCACCATTTGATGCAGATATATACATATATGCAAAACCATACAAGCTGCATTACTATTTATCAGTTCTTTACCTAAAGGTGGGTAGTATCTTCCTTCATAGGTCCTTTATAATTTATCTGAATATGTATAGCACTCAGAAAAAATTGATTGTTCACAATAATCCTTCAAACAATATGATGGTTAGTGTATATGTGGTTCTGCTCACTTCACTCTTCGTTACTTCATACAGGTCTTTCCATGTTTTTCTAAAATCAACCAGAGGGGCAGAACCAAGACGGCAAAGTAGAAGGATGGATCTGCTGGAGCTCTCTCCCCACAACCCATAAACTACCTGTAAGAATGACTCTAAACAAATTATAGAGCAGTAGAAGCCACAAAATGACAGAGTAAAAGAGATTTCCAGCCCAAGGCAGCCTGGAAGGCTGACAAGAAAGATCTATCACACCAGGCTCAGAGAGGAGCACAACCCAGCCTTGAATGGCCATGTGGTGTCACAGGGAGAGGACTGGAGCAGGCTTCAGGGCATGGAATCCAGAGTAGCAGCTGTGGTTCCCAGATTCCTCAACTCACAAACACCAGAGACAGCTTCAAAGGTTAGTGAGAAAGCTCTTTCATATGGATGAGAAGGGAGCAGGGTCCTGCCCTAGCCCCAGCCCCAGGCAACTGCAGCATCCATTTTTGGAGCCCTCAGCCTGAAGACCCTTGGGGAATCAAGTAACTGATCTGAAACTCAGCCCTGAATGGCGGTCCTGGAGTAAGAAGGAGAACTGGCATGGTGGAGGTGGGGGTGGTTGTGGAGAGAGAACCATACTCACAGATCCTGGGCAGAAAAGTTGTGGTTGCTTCCAGACCAGAGAGCAGGCTAAGAAAGGAGTAAACTCCTCTCCCTTGATTGTGCCACCTTGGAGGAACTGAGAACTTACAGGTCCCTAAAGTATACCCTCCACTTGACAAGGACTCAAAAGTCAAGTAACTGACTGGGAAAATTCCCAAAAAAGAGAAAAAAATAAGACTATAAGAAGGTTACTTGGTGAACAGGTATTTTCCTCCATCCCTTCAGATGAGGAAGAACAAAGCATACCATTAGAGGAAGACATCAAAGTCAAGGCTTCTTAATTCAAAACCTCTAAAATAAATTTGCAATGGTCTCAGGCCATGGAAGAGCTCAAAAGAGATTTTGAAAATCAAGTAAGAGAGATGGAGGAAAAATTGGGAAGACAAATGAGAGCAATGCAAGAAAATCATGAAAAACAAGTCAACAACTTGTGAAAGGAGACCCCCAAAAAATGCTGAAGGAAATAATACCTCTAAAATCAATCAGCTCATCATTTCTTATAGCACAGTAGAATTCCATCACAATCTTATACCACACCTTGTTTAGCCATTCCCCGATAGGTGGGCATCCCCTCAACTTCCAGTTCTTGGCCACCACAAAGAGAGCTGCTGTAAGTAATACAGTCCTTTTCATTTTTCCCCCAATCACCTTGGGAAACAGACCTAATAGTGGTATTGCTGAACAAATGGGTATATACAGTTTAATAACTCTTTAGTCGTAATTCCAGATTGCTCTCCAAAATGATTGAATCAGTTCACAGTTCCACCGAAAGTGCATTAATGTCCCAATTTTTCCACATTCTCTCCAAGATTTGTCATTTTCCCCTTCTATTATTTTAGTCAATGTGATAGGTGTGAGATAACATCTCAAGGATGTTTTAATTTGCATTTCTCTAATCAATAAGGCTTTAGAGTATTTTTTCATGTCTACATATAGTTCTGATTTCTTCACTGAAAAACTGCCTGTTTATATCCTTTGACCATTTGTCAAGTGGGGAATGACTCATATTCCTATAAATTTGACAATATTCTCTATATATTTGAGGTATGAGACCTCTATCTGAGAAAATGTATAATTTCTCCCCAGTTTTCTATCTTCTTTCTAATATTTGTACATTGGTTTTATTTGTACAAAATCTTTTTAATTTAATCAGAATTATCCACTTTACATCTTACAATGCTCTCTATCTCTTGTTTATCCATAAATTTGATAAATAATGCATTCCATGTTGTTTAGTTTTCTTATATCTCCCTTTATGTCAAGGTAATTTATCCATTTTGACCTTATCTTGGTAAATAGTATAAGATACTGAGCTATACCCAGTTTCTGTCAGACTGTTTTTCCAGTGCTCACAATGATTTTTTTTCTAAATACTGTATTCTTATCCCAGAAGCTTAAATATTTACTTTTGTCAAACACAAAGTTACCAAAATGATTTGTATTGTATGTCTATTCTTTTCCACTAATTCACCTTTCTGTTTCTTAGCCATTACAGATAGTTTTGACAATCACTGCCATATAATATAGTTTAAGATCTGGTACTCTTAAACACCTACCTTTTTTTTTTCATTAATTCCTTTGATTTCTTGATCTTTTGTTCTTCCAAATGAATTTTATTGTTATTTTTTTCTAGCTCAATAAAATAGTATTTAGTAGTTTAATTGGAATGGCATTGAATAAGTAGGTTAGTTTAGGTAGAATTGTAATTTTTATTATATTGGCTCTGCCCACCCATGAACATTAACATTTCTCCAATTTTTTTAAATGTGACTTTATATAAAAAGTGTTTAATGCTTATGCTCATGTAGTTCCTGGATTTGTCTTGGCAGATATATTCCAAGGTATTTTATATAGACTATAGTTATTTTTAATGGGGTATTTCTTACTATCTCCCTTTGTTTTGTTGGTGACACATAGAAATGCTGATGATTTATGTAGGCTTATTTTATATCCTGCTCCTTTGCTAAAATTATTGTTTCAACTAACTTTTTAGATTTGAATCTCTAGGATTTTCCAAGTATATCATCATGTCATCTGCAAAGAGACATAGCTTTATTCCCTCATTGCCTATTCTGAATTTCTTGTTTTCTTATATGCTATTGCTAGAATTTCTAATGTAACATTGAATAATATTGGTGATAATGGGCATTCTTACTTCACTCTTGACCTTATTTGGAAGTCTTTTAGCTTATCCCCACTATTAATAGTGTTTGCTAATGTTTTTAGGTAGATGTTTTTTATTTTAAGGAAAAATTTTAAGGAAAATTTTTTCAAGGAAAAATCCCTTTATACCTATGCTTTTGAGTATTTTATCAGAAATGAATGTTGTATTTTGTTGAAAACTTTTTTTGCTTCTATTGACATAATGATATTATTTTTGTTACTTTTTATTGATATAATCATTAGTCAATAGTTTTCCTTACGTTAAACTATGTCTACATTCCTGGTATAAATCCAACTTGATCATCATGTACAATCTTTGTTATATATTATTGTAGTCTCCTGGCTAGTATTTTATTTAGAATTTTTGCATCCATGTTCATTAATGAATTTGACCTATACTTTCTCTGCTTTTGCTCTTCCTGACATCTTTAAGTTTTAGAAGGGGAATTATATGAAAGAAAGACTAGATGTGTTGTACTTGACTACAGGATGCAGATCTGGGAGTAAGAAACAGAGGTAGCAAATTGAGGCTTAATTGAAGGAAAAATATCCTTACCATTAGAATTGCTCCACAGTGGAATTGTCTGCCTCCCAGGTGGTGAGCTCCCCATCACTGGAGATCTTCAAAAACACTGAATGTTTTCTGGTAGGACATGTAGTATTTAATCAGATACAGGTTGGATTAGGTGGCTTCTGATTATATAACAGTTAAAGGCAGTGTGACATAATAGAAAGAATACTGAACCTGGAGTCTCACCTCAGTACTACTCCACACCTATGACATTGGTCAATATGACAGAAAAGGAAAAGGACAAATGTTGGAGGGGATGTGGGAACACTGAAACACTAATACATTGTTGATGGATTTGTAAATTGATTCAACCATTCTGGAGAGCAAATTGTAATTATGCACAAGGGCTAAAAAACTGCACATACCTTCTGATCCAGCAATATCACTACAAAGTCTGTGCCCCAAAAAGATCAAAGAAAAAGGGAAAAGAACCACTTTGCACAAAAATATTTGTAGCAGTTTTTTTAGTAGTGGCAAAGAACGGGAAATTCAGGGGTACTGAGGAAAATGACTCAACAAGTTGTGTTATATGATTGTGATGGAGTACTGCTGTGCTATAAGAAATGAATGAGAGAAATGCTCTCAGAAAAACCTGAAGACACTTGCATGAACGGGTGCAAAGGGAAGTGAGCAGAACAAGGAGAACACTGTCTACAATAACAGAAATATTGTACAATGATCCACTGTGAACAACTTCGCTATTCTCAGCAACACAATGATTCACAACTATTCCAAAACAATTATGTTGAGAAATCTGATCTACCTCCAGAGAAAGAACTGATGGAGTCTGAATGCGGACTGAAGCAGACGTCTTTATATTTCCATTGTTGGGGGGGTGGGGGGGTGGAGGTCCGTATTTTCTTTCACAACATTACTAATATGGAAATATTTTGAGTGACTGCACATGATTAATCTATATCAAGTTACTTGCCATCTTGGGGCGGAAGCAGAAAAAGTAGGGAAAGAGAATTTGAAACTCAAATTTTTGAAAAATGAATGTTAAAATTATTTTGCATGTAGTTAGGGATAAAATATCAAATAAATATTTCTCAAAATCCTACCTCAGCCATTTGTCAACTGTTTAATCTGAGGCAAATAGCTTAACTTCTCAGGCTCAGTTTCCCCATATGTAAAATGAAGAAAATGGATCTGTCAACCTCCAATTTCCTGCCAGCTCTAATCTAAGTCTCCATTATCTCTGAACCTATAGTTCAGAATTTTCTCTCCATCTCCTTCCCTATTACCACAAACCAGCTCTTCAAATAAAGCCTTAGACTAAATCCTGCTCTTGAGTAACCCTCATGGCAATCACACTCATTCCTCTTTCCAAAACTTTGCCTTTCCTCTGTTCCTCCCCCCGAGACCTGATTCAAGATGCAGCTTCTTTAGGAAGTGACCCCAGCCCACAGTGGTCTCCCCTTCACTTAGAGGTCTTAGAGCGATTAGATGGCCTTCCACTGTTCTTACTTCTCAAATGTCTTGTCTCCTCTCAACTAAGAGGAAGAGCTAGAACGTTAAGGTTTGCAAAGCTCTTGATTAATATTTTCTCATATATCATCACAACAACCCTGGGAGGCAGGTACTATTTTTATTCCCATTTTATAGATGATGAAACTGAGGCAACAAAGATGAAGTAACTTGTCCAAAGGTCACACAACTAGTAAGGGTCTGAGACAGCATTTGAGCTCGTCTCCCTGATACCAAATTCAGTGTTTTATTCACTGTGTCACTGCCTCTGATTCTAAAATTCTAATGATTATAAAGAAATTCTAAGATTCTTGAAGAAAGAAATTATTGTATCTTCCACACAGTATCAGGGGTATGCTACAGTAGGTGCTCCCTGAATGGTGGCTGAATGAGTTCTCAGTGGTCAATTCAATATCCTTCTTAACATGAGCCCTAAGCCATGGCAAAATCTGGAAGCCTATCTCATTGTTTCTGATGTATCAGGACCTTCACTCTCCACAGAAGGCCCTACACTGTAGTTTATTTCCCTGTGACCTCTTTCACACTTCTAGAGATTTCTGCTGGAAACTGAAGACCCTCTCCTCTTTCCCACTGCAGTGACTTACCCAGGGTCAGACGGATTGTGAAAGAACCAGGACTGGATCCAAGGTCCACTGAATTCCAGAGGTCTTCTGCTCTTCCCGGGGCATGTGATTTCCAGGATGGACAGGCCCTAGAATGGAAGAACCTGAGTTTAACCTCCAGCTCTCTGATTCTAATTCAGATCATTTCCACTTTTAGAAAAGCTACCACTGAGTGTATGTCTCAAGGGCTCTCCCTTAACAGAGAGGCCAGGGTTTACCTAGAGGGACTTCTCATTTCCCTGGATCATTGCTTCTCTAGATAATATGTAAAAGTCCTGTTTGACACCATCTAGGATGTTGGCGATAACTTCCCTTGCAGGCAGGTGTTCCACAAAACTTAAAGAAATGGCAAGTTTATTTAACATATTTTGTTGATTCTTTCTCTTCCTCCCAACAGAAGCTTCTCCAGACCTCCACTTCTCCCCTCTACTCACACAACGGATGTGCTGGAGGCAACTTGTACAACTCAGGAAGCCTGGTGTTAAATTTGTGGTGTGAGCATTCAAACTTTTGGAATGAGGAAATGTTTCCAGTCAGGGCCCAATTTATTGTTTTGTTGATTGATTAGACTTAAGAAAGTCATAGAGAAAATGTCAGTAATGCAAGTTAAAATTAAAAGTGTGCCGTGTATACTTTCCCTCCCCTGCCAAAACTGGTTGTTAAACATTTACCACCACACTCCTGCTCTCTCTCTCTCTCTCTCTCTCTCTCTCTCTCTCTCTCTCTCTCTCTCTCTCTCTCTCTCTCTCTCTCTCTCTCTCTCTCACACACACACACACACACACACACACACACACACACACACACACACACATTTCATTCTATAAGCCAAGGACTTGGTGTCTTCCTTTTGTAAGAAAATTAAAGCCACTCATTATGAATTTCCTCTTTAACCTTTCTTATCATCTTAAATCCCTGGTGCCACGAACCCTACTCTCTACTTCTTTCCTTAGTATCTGATGGCCAAGTAGCCTTGCTCCTTGTCAAGGCCAGCCCCTGTACATGTGCCCTCTGGCTCATGCCCTCTCTTTTGTGCCACCAGATTGCCCCCTGACTCATCCTTTATCTCTCTGTAATGCTCTTTCCATCTTGCTCCTTATATATAGGAACTTTCTATACTGCCTTCAAATAAGCCAAAGTGTTGCCCTCTTTAAGAACCTTCAGAAGGTCCTAAAAGCCTCTGAAACTAAACTCTTTTGTTTCCTCTATTTCCCAGTGAAATCTCAAGAAAAAAAGACCGTCTTCTCTGACTGTGTCAGCAGCCAGCCTTCTAGCTGAGTCCTTCAACTTTTGGAATCCGGTTTGTAGCCTCCTTCCTCAAGTGAAGCTCTTCTGCCCTAAAGCTCCCAGTGACTTGTTAATTGACAAATCCAATATTCTTGTCTTAGCTCTGTTCCTTCTTGCCCTCTGCATATTTGACACTTCTGGAGATGCTCTCTGGTCTTTCACGATCCCATTCTCTCCTGATTCTCCTGCCTGCCTGACCCTTGCTCAGGCTTCTTGGCAAGATCATCAACTAAATCATGTCCTCTATATGTGAGTTCCCTAAGCATCTCCTCTACTTCTCTCTCTCTCTCTCTCTCTCTCTCTCTCTCTCTCTCTCTCTCTCTCTCTCTCTCTCTCTCTCTCTCTCTCTCTCTCTCTCTCTTCTCTCTCTCTCTCTCTCTCTCTCTCTCTCTCTCTCTCTCTCTCTCTCTCTCTCTCTCTCTCTCTTTTCCTCTCTCTCTTTCTCTCAGAATAAATCCTGCTATTCAGAAAACATCTGGGGGTTCTAATGGACTGTGTGCCCAATATGGGTGAGTAGTGAGGTGTGGCAGCCAATAGACCTTATTCCATCTTGGGCTTCATTAATAGGAACACAGATTCCATGAACAGAAAGATGATAGTACCACTTTTCTTTGTCCTTCTCATAGTTCATCTTGAGCATTATGTTCAGCTCTGGACATCATGGTTGACTGACACTGAAAACATAGAGTGTCTAGAGAAGAACAGCCAGAGGGTGAAGGGTCATCCATTCATGATTCATGTGGACCTACTGAAGAAGCTTGGGATGCTTAGTGTAGAGTGAGCAAACATCAGGGAGGACATGAGAGCCATCTTCAAGTGTAGCTGGGGATGTCACAGGGAAAGGGGATTACATCTGTTCTGCTTGGCCCCAGGAAGTTACTAAGAGGCTCACCAAGGTTCAATGTCAGTAAAAACTCAGCTTCCTACCTGAGAGAGCTGTCCAGAGTACCAAAGGGGAGTAAGCTGCCCAGAGAGGAGGGGCAGGGGAGGAGGCACCACCTTGGAGGGTGTCCAGCTCAGACTGGATGGTGCTTCTTAGTTATGCTATGATGGAGATTCCTTTAGGATATAAATTGCATTTAGTGGCTGCTGGATCCCTACCAACTTGAAAATTCTTTGATACTGTAAGGTCCAAAACAGATCTATATTTCACTGACCCCACCTGTCTCCCAAATCGCCCCAAATAGCATCACCATTCTTCCTGTCTCCCAGTTTTATAACCTGGGCATTCTCCTCAGCTCCTCACACTTCTCACTCCACATCTCCCATCAGTCCGCAATCTGGTCATTCACCTCTCCACCATATCTCTTCCGTCTGACCCCTGCCCTCTCTTCTCACAGCCTTCACCTCAGTTCCTACCCCAGATCCCTCTCACTGAGATCATGGCAATGGCCTCCGAATTGGAGGCCCTGCCTCTAGTCTTTTCCTATCTAGTCCATCCTCAACCATGCAGCTGCCAAATGGATTTTCTTAAGCTCAGATCTGACCTTGTCACTCTCTTACTCAGTGATATCTATTGGCTCCCTATGGCCTCTGGGATCAAGTATAAATGTCTCCTTTTAGCTTTGAAGGACCTATACAACCTGGTCCCAATCTATCTTCCCCATCTCATTGTACATCACTCCCTATCTTGAACCCTGTGATATAAACTCACCTTTTCTCTGTTCCTCGCAAACATCTTTCCCTTCCTGTCTCCCTGAATCTGCACTGGACATTCCCCATGCCTAGAATGCTCTCCCTCCACCTCTGTCTTACAAAATCCTTCTTTTCCTTCAAGATTCACCCCAAGCACCATTTCTACATGAAGCCTTCCTTTCCTGAGCCCAGGCCTGCTAATGGTGTCCTGCTCTAACTCTCTTGTTTTTAACTTTCTTATATATATTTTTTCTCTTGATGCCTTTATCCATTGCCTAGGAGTGAACGGGGAGTCAGTCTCAAAGCCAGTTGGCTTTGTCCATGCTCCTTGGACAGTCCCTTCACTTCTGAGCTCTGCACATCTCCCTGGGATGGGAAATAGCAGAGAAGGTGCCCAAATGCAGCACCCATAGAGAAAGGGTCCTCACCTTGGGGTCCCCTGCCTATGTGACATCACAGGTGGAGTTCAGAACGCGTCTATTCCCTTTTTTTAGGTTGTTTACATATATATGTACATTTATATACACAAGGTTATTTGTGTGTGTATATTTTTGTGCACACACATACATCCCTTGGTGTGTGTTTATCTGTGTATGTGTGTGTATATATCTCCAGGGCCTAGCACAGGGTTGGAAGCATAGCAGTTTTCATTAATGACATTTGCTTTTTTTAATAAACCATTAAAAACTAAACCTCTCGCAGAACCCAAAGAGTTAACAATACATCCCTTCTCTGCTGGTCTGTATAATGAGCCACTTGAACAGTCTCTGGCGTAAGGTATCTGCAGATCCTTCCTGGATTTTCATTGGCTGGAGTTTCTAAAAACCTGCTCCAATGTTCCCTAGCAACACTCTTCCTCCAAGTCAGGAGGGAGCAGAGAGTGGGGAGGGGGAGTGGAGAATCATGGAGTTTCATTGTTTGTTTCAGACCCTTACTCTCCCTATCCCAGCTCCCACACTACAGAATCAAACAATGACTCTCATAGAGATTTCTCTTTTGTACTAAAATTCCGCCATCTTCTTGCCTCACAGGTATAAGCTTGACCTTTCAGAATTCTCTTTCAAGAGCATACTCTCATTCCAAATCCACCTAATCCACCAATTATCTCTAAAAATTCATATATCTTTCATCCTTCGATACACAGTTCAAGGTACACACCTGGAATTTATGAGGTCAGGGAATGAGTGGGGGAAAAAAATGACCTGGTCTTGCTACTGAAAGTTCTTGGTCACCATATGCAGTGCACTAATCCTGGGAGTGGGGGGTCGTAACCTATGGCCCATCGATAGATTTCAGGGAGAGGGTGGCCCTGTAAAATTAAATGGGAAAAATTACATCATTACTTTCCCTAACCATGAAATGAAGTGTAGCATTTCAATTGTTTAAAAGCATCATTCTGAAATGGATTCCAGAGCCCCCTCACCCCAATAACCAAGAAGCCCCTGACAAAATATGTTCTTTAGAATCCTCACATCCCATGAATGCTTGATGATACAAAGATGAAACAAGACACAGTCCCTGCACTAAAAGTGCTACCAGTCTTATGGGGGAAAGAGATAGAAAGCATATTCACAAATAACTGTGATATTGGGGCGATGTATTCAGTGTAAGCAAAAGATCCAGGAAAAGGGCTATGGGAAATGTGCAAAGGGACACAGGACTTTTCTGGAGTTCAAAGCAAAAACAGAAAAGCGAGCCATTGTGGGAAGGACAAAGGACACACACCAGGCAGGGAGTGTCGAGAGTTAAATTGAGTGGAGGTCTCAGAATATTTAGGGGCTAAGGTCTTGTTCTTTTGTTTTCTGTCTTGGTTATTCCATTATTCAGCCAGCACTTAATTAATCTGTTGTTGTGTTTTTCAGTCCTTCCAATGTGTCTCACTCTTCCTGACCTCGTGGACAATAGCATGCCTGGTCCTTCTGTCCTCCACTGTTTCCAGAAGTCTTTCCAAGCTCATGGTCCTCGTTTCCATGACACTCTCTAGCCACCTCATCTTCTACCATCCCCTTCTCCTTTCGCCTTCAAACTGTCCCCCACATCAGGGTCTTTTCCAGTGAGTCCTGTCTTCTCATTATGGGACCAAAGCTTTTAAGCTTCAGCTTCAGTATTTGTCCTTCCAGTGAACAGACTGATTTGAATTCTTTGTTGTCTGAAAAATCTTCTCCAGGACTACAATTCAAAAGTATCCATTCTGCACTCAGATTTCTTTCTCATCCAAATCTCACAGCAATGCATCACTACTGGAAAAACCATAGCTTTCACTATATGGACCTTTATTGGCAAAATGAGGTCTTTGTTTTAGTCTTTAGTCTGCTGTCCAGATTTGCCAGAGCTTTCCTTCCAAGGAGCAAGTGTCTTTCCATTTCATTTCATGGAGGCAGTTACCATCTGCAGTAATCTTTGAGCTCGAGTACATAAAATCTGATAATGCTTCTCCTTCCATTTGCCAGGAAGTAATGGAACCATTTGCCAAGACCTTCGTTTTTTATGTTAAGTTTCGACCAGTTTTTACATTGTCCTCTTTCACCATCATCATCTTAATTCCTCTTCATTTTCTGCCATCAGAGGGGTATTATCTGCATATTTGAGATGGTTGATATTTCTCTTGGCAATCTAAACTCCAGCTTTAGATTTGTCCAGCCTGGCATTTTGCATGATGCACTCGCCATATAAGTTATATAAATAAGATGGCAACATACAACCTTGTCATGTAGTCTATGTATAGTCTATGAAGTGATCACCTAGATTAAATTCACCCATTCCTGTCCATTTAAGTTCACTGACACCCAAGATGTTGAGGTGTCATCTTTCCATCTCCTGTTTGACTACATCCAGCTTACCTTGGTTCATACAGTTTACACTCCAGGTTCCTATATTGACATTTGCAGCATCAGACTTCCCTTTTGCCACAAGATGCATCCACAGCTGAACTTCCTTTAAGCTTTGACCCAGCCCATTCATTCTCCCTTGAGTTGCTTGGAGTTGTCCAGCACTCTTCCCACCTAACAGGGTCATCCACTGATGTCATCTCTTTTAACATTTTAATACCGTCCATTTGGTTTTCTTGAAAAAGATGCTGGAGTGGTTTGCCATTTTCTTCTCCAGTGAATCACTTTTTGCCAAAACTCTCCACTCTGACCTGTCCATTTTGAATAACCACGCAAGGCATAGCTCATAGTTTCATTGAGGTACACAAGCCTCTCTGCCATGACAAAGTAGTGAGCCAGAGCCTTGCTTTGCTGAATACACACCTGCTAATCGCATCCTTCCCTAACTCCCTTGTGTTTGATTTACTTGTATTTGGTCTTTAGGCCTAGGAATGGATGGGGAACCAACTTCCAAGCCACTTTGGCTGTGTCTAGTGTCTCTGCCCTGGGACAGTCCCTTCATCTCTGTGCTCTGAGCATCTCCATGGGATGATAAATAGATGAGAAGGTGCCCCAATGCAGCATCCATAGAGAAAGGGTCCTTACTTTGGGGTACCCTGTATAAGTGAAATCAGAGGTCAAGTTGACAATATGCCTGTTCTTTTTTCATTTAGACTTTTTGCATACAGACATATATATATGTAAAAATACATACATGAACACACAAACCCATTTGTATATGCATATATGTATATACTTACACTTATATGTATATATGTATATGTGTTTTATCTGTAAATATTTGCATCCCCAAGATCTAGCAGCTTTCATTAATTCATGTTTGTTTGCTTACTTATTTTCCTTGATAAGCTGATGAAAACTAAACCTATCTCAGAACCCATAGAGTTAACAAAAAATAGCCCATCTCTGCTGGTCTGTATAATGAGCCACTTGAACAGTCTCTGGCGTAAGGTATCTGCAGATCATTCCTGAGTTTTCATTGGCTGGAGTTTCTAAAAACCTGCTCCAATGTTCCCTAGCAACACTTTTCCTCCAAATGAGGGGGAAACAGAGAGCATGGGGGTGGGGTGGGGAATCATGGAGCTTCATTGTCTGTTTCAGGCCCTTAGTCTCCCCTACCCCAGTTCCCACACCACAAAATCACACAATGACTCTCATGGAAATTTCTCCTTTGTACTAAAATTCTGCCATCTTCTTGCCTCCCAGATATAATCCTGAACTTTCAGAATCCTCTTTCAGGAGTAACTTCATGCCCCATACCCCCAATCTACCAATTGAGGTATAAAAATCCACGTATCTTTCACACATACTTGAGGTCAAGAAATGGGGGGGAAATGACCTGGTCTTGTTACTGAAAGATCTTGTCAATAATACTCAATGCACTAGAGTTTCTAACTCTGCTTTCCTAAATGAGCGATTATATCCTGCCCTCTTAATGTGAGCATTCCCTCTCTTTCTCTTCTCCTTCATATCTCTCTCTCTCTCTCTCTCTCTCTCTCTCTCTCTCTCTCTCTCTCTCTCTCTCTCTCTCTGTCTATCTCTATCTATCTCTGTCACTTTCTCTCCATCTCTCTCTGGCTCTGTCTCTTCCTCTCTCTCTGACCTCACCAGCTCCTTGGGTTTAACTATCATCTCTCTGCACATGATTTCCACATCTATATGTCCAGCCTCAGTCTCTCCTGAGCTTCAGGCCCACCTTACCAACTGCTTATTTAGATATTTCACATTACAGTATCCCAGAGACATCTCAAAATCAATAAGATGACATTCAATAGGGATCAGTGTTAAATCTTCTAATTGGGTAATTTAAAAATCAACTTTGGAATTGTAAATTGAGAGAGGTATGGATCAACAGTTTTTCAGAAAAGACTGGGGGATTTTAGTGCACTGTGAGCCCAAAATGGATGAGCAGTGTGGTGTGGCAGCCTACAGACCTTACTCAATCTTGTGCTGCATTAATAGGAACACAGCTTCCATGATCAGGTTGTTGAGAAATAATCTGACTTTTTTCTGCCCTTCTCAGGGGTCATCTTGAGTATCATCTTCAGCTCTGGGCATTATGGTTTACTAAAGACATTGATAACATGAACAGTTTTCAGAGAAGTACCGCCAGGAAGGAGGGCAAAGAGTCCTGAGTTCATTACACATGTGGATCAATTGAAGGAGTTTAGAACGTTTAGCCTAGAGTAAGGAAGTATGTAGAAGGGGGAGGGGGAGAGGGAGACTTAAGGAAATGTAGATACTTGTAAATTAGTTTTCATCAGCTTATCAAGGAAAACAAGTAAGCAAACAAACATGACAGGGAAATGGGATTAGATCTGTTCTATTTGGTCCCAGAAGACAGAACCAGCAGGATGGGGTAGAAGTTACAAAAAGGTTCAACAAGGCTCGATGTCAGAAAAAACTGCCCAACTTCCTAGCAGTGAGAGCTGTCCAGGAGTGCTGAAGGGAAGTGGGCTGCCCAAAGAGGAGGGGCAGGGGAGGGAGCACCACCTTGGAGAGCTTCCAGAAGATCACTTCTTAGTTATGTTATGGTAGGGCTGCCTTTAGGATATGAATTGCATTCAGTGACTTCTGGATCCCTACCAACTTGAAGATTCTTTGATGCTGGGAGGTCCAAAACAGATCTTCTATATTATTTTTCTCACAGACCCCACCTGTCACCCAAATTGACCCATTTCTGCTGACAGCACCACCATTCTTCCTGTCTCCCAGTTTCATAATCTGGGCATTCTCCTCAGCTCCTCGCTCCACATGTCCACTTAGTCCCCAATCTATCCACCATATCTCTCTCATCTGACCCCTGTTCTCTTCTCTCACAGCCTTCACCTCAGTTCCTACCCCAGTCCCCTCTCACTGAGATCATGGCAATGGCCTCCAAATTGGAGGCCCTGCCTCCAGTCTTTTCCCATCCAGTCCATCCTCAAGCCAGCAGCTGCCAAAAAGATTTCCTTAAGCTCAGATCTGACCTTGTCACTCTCCTACTCAATGATGTCCAGGAGCTCCCTGTGGCCTCTAGGACCATAAAGTCCTCCAATTGACTTTGAAGGCCTTCTACAACCTGGTCCCAATCTATCTTCCCCACCTCATTGGACATGACTCCCCCTTTTGAACTCTGCAATACAAACTGACCTTCTCTCTGATCCTCACTAACAACCTTTCCCCTCCTGTCTCCCTGAACTGGTACTAGGCATTCCAATGTCTAGAACGCAGTCTCTCCTCACCAATGCCTCACACAACTCTTCCTTTCCTTCAAGACTCAACCCAAGTACCATTTCTATATGAAGCCTTCCTTTCTTGAGCCCCATTAATGGTGGCCTTTCCTAACTCCCTTGTATCTTTCCTGTATCATTTCTCTTTATGCCTTTATGAACAGCCTAGGAGTGGTTGGGGAGCCAATCGCAAAGCCAGTGTGGCTTGTGTCCATGCCCTTGAGACACTGCCTTCACCTCTGTGCTCTGTGCATCTCCCTGGGATGGTAAATAGCAGAGAAGGTGCCCAAATGCAGCACCCATAGAGAAAGGGTCCTCACTTTGGGGTACCCTGTCTATGTGAAATCACAGGTGAAGTTCAGAATGTGCTTATTCCCTTTTCATTTAGGTTTTTTACATATACACACAAACAGGTGTGTCTGTGTATATACATGAGTATGTATACACATACATGTATACAAGTATATTATATATACATGTATATGCTGATATAACATATATATGTGTGTGCATATGTATACATATATAAATCAATATATATGTATTTCTTTGTACACCTAGGGACTAGCACAGGGTAGGGAATTACACAGACAAGTTTCCATTAAAACTTATTTGTGTTCTCCAATAAGCCAATGAAAACTAAACCTATCTCAGAACCCAGAGAGTTAACAATACATCCCTTCTCCACTAGTCTGTATAATGAGCCACTTGAACAGTCTCTGGCATAAGGTATCTGCAGATCATTCCTGGATTTTCATTGGCTGGAGTTTCTAAAAACCTGCTCCAATGTTCCCTAGCAACAC
Organism: Notamacropus eugenii; assembly: GCF_028372415.1. Lineage (NCBI taxonomy): Eukaryota > Metazoa > Chordata > Mammalia > Diprotodontia > Macropodidae > Notamacropus > Notamacropus eugenii. Next base: position 470,857,036 of record NC_092874.1, on the reverse strand, counting down.
TCTTTCCTCCAAGTCAGGGGGGAGCAGAGAAGGTGGGGGTGGGGAGGAGAATCATGGCGCTTCATTTTCTATTCAGGCCCTTACTCTCCCCTACCTCAGTTAGTACAGCACAGAATCAAACATGGACTCTCATAGACATTTCTCTTTTGTACCATAATTCTGCCATCTTCTTCTCTCACAGGTGTAGCCTTGGCCTTTCAGAATTCTTCAGAAGGACAACCCCATGTCCAATCCACCCAATCCAGTATTTTGGTCTAAAACTCCACATATTTTTCAGGCTTTTACACTCAATCTCAGGTACACACCTGAAGTTTTTGAGGTCAAGGAAGGGGTAGGAAAAAAACCCAACCATCTGATCTTGTTAATAAAAGATCCTACTACACATATGCAATGCATCAGATCTAGGCATCTTAACCTGTGGCTAATAGATTTCAGGAGGGGATTGAAAATTAGATGGAAAAAATAACTTCATTGTTTTCCCTAATCTCAAAATGAAATGTAGTATTTCCTTCAATGATTTTAAAGTATTCTTCTGTGAAGGGGTTCCCTAGTTTGCCAGTGGGGTCAGGACACAAAAAGAGGTTAAGAATTCCTACTCCACTAAGCCTTGATGATACAAAGTAGAAATAAGACATAGACCCTCCTCTCAAAGTGCTTCCAAGCTAAAGGGAGAAGGACGTAGAAAGAAAGCATGTATGCACGTAACTGTGATAACAGGGAGGATATGTTCAGTGTAAAGAAAAGGTCCAGGGAAAGTTCTGTGAGAAATCTAAGAAAGGACAGATGACTTTTCTGGGGTTCATAGCCAAAAGAGGAAAGGCAACCATAGCGAGGAGGGCAGAGGACGCACATCGGGCAGCTAGGATAGAAGGTTAAATTTAGTGGAGGTTTCAACATATTGAGAGGCTTGCTCTTTTGTTTTCTGTCTTTGTAATTCCTTCATCCTGCCCAGAGCTTGGTACACAGTAGGTCCTTTGTAAATGACCACTCTATGAGTCAGTCAGTCAATAAAGATTCATTAAGGTCCTACTGTGTGCCAGTCACTGCTGGTGACATAAAGAAAGGCAAAAGGACAGTTCCTTCTCTCAAGGAGATCCCAGTCTAATGGGAGAGAAAACAAGCAAATAACTATGGACAAACAAGGCGCAGACAGGACAGACTGGAAAGAATCTCCCAGGGAAGGCTCTGAGTCCTTAATAAATGCGTGCTGATTTATGGATCGCATTTAAATTGCAATTAGACCCCGGTTATTCTTAAAATCCCCTTCCCCCAAATCAATTGCAATCCTTCTTTTCAGCATATTGACCCCGAAATTCTGAAGCATCATCATGAATAAAGCCACTTCTCTAATCCCTCAGTGTAGTTTAAAATGGAGGCTAGTTTTCTTTTCTGACATTTTTGCCATTTTAATTATCATTCCCTCTCCAACTTTCCTCCACTTACACAACAAAAAAATTAAAGTCAAAATCTTCCCAATAAATATATATAGAACATCAGATGGACAGTAATAGGGAAGATGGCAGCAGGGGGGTCTGGGAGTCCAGATGAGATGCTTTCATGATAAGGTTCTCGTCACTGCTCTGCTCGGCATCATGTCCCTGAGGTCTCCTCATGTCCTCTGGAGCTGTCCACTTCGTCATTTCTTAGGGCATCTTCATATTGTGTTCCACTCATGCCCCAGAGGCTGGTCAACTGTTCCCTCAAAACTTGGCAACACTTTTCTAGGGTTTGGGGATTTTTTTTTGCTACTATGAAGAAAAGCTGCTTTGAGTATTTCTGTATGTATTATACCCTCAATAGGTCAAAACGTTCATTTTTTCCTGGGAATGGAGTGTGTCTTTCAGGCGTCATCAGGGGGACTGGAATGGATGGAGGACAAGAGCAAGGATCATGGGATCATTTACATAAATCTGGAAAGAACATTAGCATCTGCCTAGTCCAAGATGTTCATTTCAACCATGAGGAACCTGAAGCCAGGGAGAAGTAGCTGGATGTGTCAGTGGTTAGAGCACTGGACCAGGAGTCAAGAACCTGCTTTGAAATCCCACCTCAGACACTAAGCAGTCTTTTAATCTGAAGCAAGTCACTTAACTTCTCTGAAGGTCAGTTTCCCCTTCTGTAAAATGAAAGAATTGGATCTGTTGACCTCCCAATTCCCTGCCAACTCTAAATCAATTTCCCCATTATCTCTGAATCCATGATTCAGAACTCTCTCTCTCTCTCTCTCTCTCTCTCTCTCTCTCTCTCTCTCTCTCTCTCTCTCTCTCTCTTTCTCTCTCTCCCTTTCTCTCTCTCTAATTTTGCCAAAGCCTTAGAGTAAATCCTGCTCTTGAGTAACCCTCATAGCAATCACACTCATTCCTCCTTCCAAAACTTCCCTTTTCATCTGTTCCTTCCCCTGAGACCTAACTCAAGATGCAGCTTCTTCAGGAAGTGACCCCAGCCCATGAGGGTCTCCCCTTCACTCAGAGGTCCCTCGGATATTAGATGGTCTTCAACTGTTCTCTTCTTGTCACTCAAATGTCTTGTCTCCTCTCAAGTAAGAATAAAAGCTTGAACTTTAAGGTTTGCAAAGCACTTTATGAATATTTTCTCATGTCTCCTCACAACAACCCTGGGAGGCAGGTGCTATTATTATCCCCACCTTATGGATGATGAAACTGAGGCAAACAAAGGTGAAGTTACTTGTCCAAGGTCACACAGCTAGTAAGTGTCTGAGAGCATCTGAACTCAAGTCTTATCGACTTCAAATTCAGTGCTCTCTTCAGTATGTCACTTCCTCTAATTCTAAAATTCTAATGATTCTAACAAGATTCTAAACTTCTTAATGACAGAAATTTTTGCATCTCTGGAAAAATTTGGAAGCCTATCTCATTGTTTCTGATGCATCAGTACCCTCACAGAAGACCCTAGACTGCAGTTCACTTCTCTCAGGCCTCTCTTTCACACATCTAGAGATTTCTGCTAAAAACTACAGCCCCTCTCCTCCTCCCCACTGTAGTGACTTACCCAGGGTCACACAAATAGTGAGAGCCAAGACTGGACTCAAGGTCCACTGACTTCTAGAGGTCAGCTCTTTTGCTCCTCCTGGGCCATGTGACTTCAAGGATGGGCAAGTTACAGAATGGAAGAACCTGGGTTTAGCCTCCAGCCTCTCTGAGCCTGATTCACTTCACTTCCACTTTTAGAAAAGCTATTTGGTAACTCCCTTAACAGGGAGACCAGGGTTTACCTTGGGGGACTTCTCATTTCTCTGGATCATTGCTTCTCTGGACAATCTGGGAAAGTCCTGTCTCACATCAAGTAGTATGTCGACAATAACTCCCTTGCAGGCCCCTGGTTCACAAAATTTAAAGAAAGGACAAGTTTATTTAATGCATTTTGTTGATTGCCTTTCTCCCTCCCCATAGAAGCTTCTCTAAACTTCCACTTCTCCCCTCTACTCACACAAAGGATGTGCTGGAGGCAGCTTGTACCAACTCACAAAAACCAGGTGTTAAATTGAACAGGATGAGCATTTACACCTTGGTAATGAATGAATACCACCAAGCAGGGCCCAATTTATTATTTTATTATCAGGGGAAAAAATCATAGACAAAATGGTGAAAGTGAAAATTAAATTTAAAAGTGTGTCATATGAGTACTTTATTTTTTTCCATTCAGAGAACTGGTTGTTAAGCATTACCAGCACACTCCTGCTCACATGCCTCCCTTTTATCCCATTCTATCAGTCAAGGACTTGACCTCTTCCTTCTGTAAGAAAATTGAAGCCAGTCGCTGAGGTCCTTCTTCAGCCTTTCTTTCCATCTCAGATCCCCTTGGCATCATCCTCTACTCTCTGCTTCTTTTCCCAATATCTGATGGTCAGGGAGCCTTGCTCCTTACCAAGGCCAGTCCCTGTGCATATGCCCTTCAGCTCATGCCCTCTCCTTTGTTCCCACAGATTACCCCTGACTCCTCTTTTATCTCTCTATAATGCTCTTTCTCTCCATCCCCATCCTATAGATTGGGACCTCTCTTACTGCCTTCAGACATACCCAAGTGTCCCCCATCTTGAGGACCCCTCTGTTGGCCCTACCAAGCCCTCAAGCCAAGATCTTCTATCCTCCATTCTCCAGTGAAACCTCTAGAAAAAAGACTATCTGTTCTGATTGTCTCTGCAGCTCGTCCTCAACACTTTGTCATCCAGTTTGTAGCCTCATCTCTCAGTTGAAAGTCTTCTATCCAAAAGCTCCCAGTGACCTGTGAATTGACAAACCCCCTGGTCTTTTCTCAGTTCTCTTTCTTTCTCGCCCTCTGCTGTACTTGACATTTCATACCACCCTCAGTTTCTGGACGCTCTCTCTGGCCTGTCGTGACCCTGTTCTCTCCTGGTTCTCCTCCTGTCTGGCTGACCCCTTCTCCATTTTCAGGAGAGAGCATCAACTATATCATCTCCCCTAATTGTGCGTTGTTCCCTAGACCTCTCCTCTTCATCTCTCTTTTTCTCTCTCTCTGTCTCTGTCTTTCTGTGTTTGTGTCTCTCACCATCTCTCTCTCTGTCTCTCCGTGTCTCTCCCTGTCTGTCTCTGTATCTCAGTCCCTGTCTTTTCTCTCTCTTACTTCATCCTCTCTTGAGGTTTAATTATCACCTCTTTGCTGATGACCCTCCCCCCTGCTCAATACCCCCAAAACCCACTCTCTCCTGAGCTTCAGGCTCATCTCACTAATAGCTTATTTAGATATTTCCAATTGCAATGTCCAGTGACATTTCAGAATCAATAACATGACATTCAACAGGAATGAAATGTCAAATCTTCTAATTGGGCACCAAAAAAAACCCAAGTTTGCACATGTAAGTGGGAGAAGCATGGATCAACAGGTTTTCTGAAAGAGTATGGGAGTTTTAGTGCACTGGGAGCCCAATGTGTGTGAGCACTGCTGTGTGCCAGCTAATAGATATTGTTCAGTCAAGAACTGCATGAATAGGGGCACAGCTTCCATGGACAGGGAGGTGGGGCAGTCCCATTTTTCTCTGCCCTTCTCATAGCTCATCTTGAGCATTATGTTCAGCTCTGGGTGTCATGGCTGACTAAGGACATTGATACCATGGACAGTGTCCAGAGAAGAGCAGACAGGGTGAAGGGTCTTCAGTTCATGACACGTCAGGTGGACTGAAAGAGCTTGGGATGTTTAGCCTAGAGTGAGGAAGCATGAGGGGACATGAGAGTCATCTTCAGATGTAGGCAGGGATGTCACTGGGGAAGGAATTAGAACAGTTCTGTTTGGCCCCAGAAGACAGAACCAACAGAATGGGGTGGAAGTTGCAAACAAGGTTTGTAACAAAAAAGTTAAACAACAAGGCTCAATGTCAGTAAAAACTGCCCAACTTCTTAGCAATGAGAGCTGTCTCTAAAATATCAAGGGGAATGGGCTGCCGAGGGGTGGGGAAAGGGGAGGAGGGACCACCTTGGAGGGCTTCCATCTGAGATTGGAGAACCACTTATTACTTATGTTATGGTGAGGATTCCTTTAGGATATGAATTGCACTCAGTGGCTGCTGGATTACTACCAACTTGAAGCTTCTTTGATGCTGAGAGGTCCATAACAGAACTCATATATTCTGTTTTCCACTAACCCCATCTTTCTCCCAAATTGCCCCATTTCTGTTGACGGCATCACCACTCTCCCTGTCTCCCAGTTTCATAACCTGGGCATTCTCTTCAGCTCCTCACACTCCTCACTCCACATGTACCATCAGTCCCCAATCTGGCCATCTACCTCTCCACCATATCTCTCCCATCTGACCCCTGCCCTCTCCTCTCACAGCCTTCACCTCAGTTCCTTCCCCAGTTTCCTCTCACTGAGATCATGGCAATGGCCTCCAAATTGGAGGCCCTGCCTCCCAGTCTTTTCTCATCTAGTCCATCCTCAACCTAGCAGCTGCCAAAGGGATTTCCTTAAGCTCAGATCTGATCTTGTCACTCTCCTACTCAATGATGTCCATTGACTCTCTATGGTCTCTAGAATCATGTACAAACTTCTGTTAGCTTTGAAGGCCTTCTACAACCTATACCAATCTATCTTCCCAATCTCATTGGACATGACTTCCCATCTTGGACTCTACAGTACAAACTGGCCTTCTCTCTGATCTTCACCAACACCATTTCCCCTCCTATCTCTGAATCGGCACTGTATGCTCCCCATGCCTAGAATGTTCTCCCTCTTCATTTCTGCCTCACACAATTCTTCTTTATCTTCAGGGCTCAACCCAAGCACCATTCCTACATGAAGCCTTCCTTTCCTGAGCCCACACTTCCTCATGGTAGCCTTTCCTAACTCCTATCTTTCCTAACTTGTATCTTTCTTGTATTATTTCTCTTTCTACTTTTATCCACAGTCTAGGAGTGGTTGGGGAGCCAGTCTAAAAGAGAGTTTGGCTCAGTGTCTAGTGCCCATGCCCTGGGACAGTCCCTTCACTTCTGTGCTCTGAGCATCTCCCTGGGATGATAAATAGCAGATAAGGTGCCCAAGTGCAGCACCCATAGAGAAAAGTTTCTCATCTTGGGGTACCCTGTCTATGTGAAATCACAGGTGGAGTTTAGAATGTACCTATTCCTTTTTCATTTAGGTTGTTAACATATATATTCAAATAAATAGATGTGTGCATGTGTTTTGTGTGTACATATACATATTTGTGGGGGCATAGATAGATATTTAGATAGATAGATATAGATAGATATCTGAATATATCTCTATAGAAAGATCTATAGAGATGTATCTATAGGTTGATATATAGAGCTATCTCTATAGACATATTAATATAGAGGTAAACACCTGTATGTATCTGCATCTCCAGATACTAGCACAGTGCAGGGAACGTTGTTTTCATTAACACTTGTTTACCTTCCTTGACAAGCCAATGAAAACCAAATCTTTTCAGAACCCAAAGAGTTAACCAAAAACAGCCCTTCTCTGCTGGTCTTTATAATAAACCACTTGAACAGTGTGGGGCGAAAGTGTCTGCAGATCATTCCTAGATTCTCATTGGCTGAAGTTTCTATAAACCCTCTCCAATGTTCCCTAGCAACACTCTTCCTCCATGTCAGGGGTGTATGGGGAATGTGGGGGTGGAGGGAAGAATCATGGAGCTTCATTGTGTATTCCAGGCCCCTACTGTCCCCTACCCCAGCAACCACACCACAAACTCAAAGAAGGGCTCTCATGGAGATTTTTCCTTTGTCCTGTAATTCTGCCATTTTCTTCTCTCATGGGTACAACCCAGGCCTTTCCAAACCCTTCTTTAGAAGCATAATCCCATGCCCCATCTGCCCAGTCCACTAATTAGGCCTAAAAATCTGCATATCTTCTATATTTTCACACTCAGTCTCAAGTACATACCTGGGATCTATGAGCACAGGGAATGAGTGGGAGGAAAAATGACCTAGTCTTGTTACTGAAAGATCTTGCCCCATATATAGAATGCACCAGACCTGGGCATCTTAACCTGTGACTCAGGAATAGATTTTCAGGTGGGATTGTAAAATTAGATAGGAGGGGAAATAACGTCTTTATTTTGCTTCACCTCTAACTAAAATGTAGCATTTCCTTCAACTATTTAAAAGCATTCTTCTGAGAAAGGCTCCCCTAGATGGCCAAGGGGTCCATGACAAAATAAGAACCCCACACTACACGAAGCCCTGATCATACCAAGGTGAAACAAGACATAGACTCTTTCCTTAGAGTGCATCCAGTCTAATGGAGGATGGGTATAGAATCATTTACACCAATATCTGTGACAGAAGAGAAGTATGTTCAGTGTAAACAAAAGGTCCAGGCAAAGGGCTATGGGAAATCGGAGGAGGGACACATGGATATTCTAGGGTTCATAGCCAAAAGAGCAGAGAAAACCGTTGTGGGCAGGGCAAGCTATGCACACTAAGCAGCTAGTGCTGATAATTAAATGCAGTGGAGGCTTCCATATTTGTAAAGTCTTGCTCTTTAGTTTTCTGTGTTTGTAATTCCTTCATCCAGCACAGTTCTTAATACATTTGTTTATTGCTGGTGTTCAGCCCTTCAGTCCTGTCTCCCTCTTGCTAACCCCATGGACCATCACACTCAAATCTTTTCTGTCCTCCACTGTCTTCTGAAGTCTGTCCAAACTCATGTTCTTTGCTTCCGTGACATTCTCTACGCATCTCATCCTCTACCTTCCCCCTCTTTTGCCTTTAATCTTTCCTAACATAAGGGTGTTTTCCAATGAGTCCAATCTTCTCCTTATGGGGCCAGAGAGTTTAAGCTTCGACTTCGGTATACGTCCTTCCAATGAACAGTCTGAATTAATTTCTTTAAGTACTGACTCATTTAACATCCTTGTTGTCCAAAGGACTCTTAGAAGTCTTCTCCAGCACCACAGTTTAAAGGCACTGATTCTGTAGTGCTCAGCTTTCCTCTTCATCCAGCTCTCACAGCCAATTCTCACAACTCATAGCTTTTACTGGAAAAAACATAGCATTGATCATACGGACCTTAGCTGGCAAGGTAAAGTCTCATACTTGTTAGGATCCTGTCCATCCAGATTTGCCATTACTGCTCTCCCAAACTCCAAGCATCCTTTCATTTATGGGGGCAGTGGCCATCTGCAGTGATCTCTGAGCCCAAGTATATAAAATAAAACACTGCTCCCATTTCTTCTCCCTCTATTTGCCAGAAACAGTTGCCAAGATCTTAGTTGTTGCTTTTTTAATGTTAAGTTTCAAGCCAGTTTTTATTCTCTCTTTTTGCCCTCCTTAAGAGACTCCTTAATTCTTCATTCACTTTCGTGTATCCTCACAACAACCCTGGGGGGAGGGTGCTATTTTTTATCCCCATTTTATAGATGATGAAACTGAAGCAAACAGAAGTGAAATGACTTATCCAAGGTCACACAGCTAATAAGGGTCTGAGACAGCATTCAAATTCATATCTTCCTGACTCCCATTTCCATGTTATATTCACTATATCACTGCCTCTGATTCTAAAATTCTGATGAGATTTTAAGTTTCTTAAGGACAGAAAGTTTTACATCTTCTGTACAGTGTCAGGGAATAGTAAGTACTTACTGAATGGTGGCTGATTTAGCTTTCAGTGGGCAAATCAATATCCTTCTTAACATAGATTCTAAGTCATGGCAAAACTTAGAAACCCACTTCATTGTTTCTGATGTATCTGTACCCTCACTCATTACAGAAAGCCCTAGACTGCACTTTGCTTCCCTGGGCCTTCTCACACATCTAGAGATTTCTGCTAGAACTTCAGCCTTTCTCCTCTTCCCCTTTCCAGTGACTTGCCCAGGATCATACAAATAGGGAAGACTCAGGACTAAACCCAAGGTCCACTGACATCTAGAGTTAGCTCTTATGCTCTTTCTAGGTCACATGACTTCCACGATGAGCAGGTCCCAGAAAGGAAGAATCTGGGTCTAGCCTCCAGCCTCCCTGAGCCTAATTCACTTCACTTGCACTTTTAGAAAAGTTATTTGGTGATTACTGTGTGTGTATATCAGAAGCTACCCCTCACAAAGAGACCAGGGTTTACTTTAGGGAATTTCTCGTTTCAATAAGTATCATTGTTAAATCTTCTAAGTGTTCTAAAAAAAAGTGTAAGATAAGGGAGGCATGGATGAGCAGTTTTTCTGAAAAAGATCTGCTGGATTTTAGTACCTGTGAGCCCAACATGGGTGGGCAGTGTCGCGTGGCAGCCAAGAGACCTTATTTAATCTTGGACTGCATAAATAGGAGCACAGATTCCATGGGCAAGGAGCGGAGCATAGGCCCACTTTTCTCTGCCCTCCTCATAGCTCATTGTGAGCATTGTGTTCAACTCTGGACATCATAGTTGACTAAGGACATTGAAAAGCTGTCGTGTCCAGAGAAGAACAGCCAGGAGAGTAAAGGATCATCCATTCATGACTCATGTGGATCAACCGGAGGAGCTTGGGATGCTTAGACTGGAGTAAGGAAGCAGTGGGGGGACATGAGAGCCATCTTCAAGGGTAGACAGTCATGTCACAGGGAAAAGGGATTAGATCTGTTTGATTTGTCACCAGAAGACAGAACCAGCAGGATGGAGTAGAAGTTACAAAGTGGCTCAACAACACTTAATGGATTGTTGGAAAGTTCCCGACTTTCTAACAGTGACAGATGTCCAGAATGTCAAAGGGGAATGGGCTGCCCAGAGAAGAGGGGCAGGGGAGGGGGCAGCACCTTGGAGGGCTTCCAAAAGATCACTTCTTAGTTATGATATGGTGGAGATTCCTTTAGGATAAGAATTGCACTCCGTGGCTGATGAGATCTCTACTAAAGTGAAAATTTTTTGATGCTGTGAGGTCCAAAACAGAACCCGTATATTACCTTTCCCACTGACTCCACCTGTCTCCCAAATTGTCCTATTTCTGTTGACAGTATCACCATTCTCCCTGTCTCCAAGTTTCATAACCTGGGCATTCTCCTTAGTTCCTCATACTCCTCACTCCACATGTCCAATCAGTCCCCAATCTGGCCATCTACCTCTCCACCATATCTCTCCCATCTGATCCCTGCTCTGTTCTCCAATAACTTCTCTAGCTGTCTTCTAAATCTTTACACCAACAAGACCCAACCTCATTGGTCGTTGATCACCATCTTGAACTCTGCAGTACAAACTCACCTTCCCTGTTCCTCACAAACATCTTTCCTTTCCTGACTCCCTGAATCTGTACTGGACACTTCCCATGCCTAGAAGTCTCTCCCTTCTCACCTCTGCTCACACAACCCTTCTTTTACTTCAAGATTCAACCCAAGCACCATTCCTACATGAAGTCTTCCTTTCCTGAGACCATGCCTGTTAATGGCATCTTTCCCTCTCTGGTATTTTTTCTCTTTGTCCATAGCCTAAGAGTGGATGGGGAGCCAGTCTCAAAGCCATTTTAGCTCAATGTCAAATCCCCCTTCCCTGGGACAGTCCCTTCACTTCTGTGCCCTAAGCATCTCCCATGGGATGATAAATAGCAGAGAAGATGCCCAAATGCAGCACCCATAAAGAAAGATTCCTCACCTGGGGGCTACCTATATCAATGAAACCACAGATCAAGTTGACAAAGTATCTATTCACTTTTCATTTATTTGCAAATATATATATATATACATATATATATAAATGCAAACTGGTATACAGATATATATATGTATATACATATATATTTCTGAGTGTATATAATACATTATAATAATAATGTATATAATATATTTATGTGTGCCTGTATTATATATATATGTATGTATGTATGTATGTATGTATGTATGTATGTATGTATGTATGTATGTATGTATGTATATGTATATTTGTATCTCCAGGGTCTAGTTTCCATTAATGTATGTTTGTTTGCTTACTTGTTTTCTTTGATAAGCCATTAAAACCAAACCTATGTCAGAATCCAAAGAGTTAACAAAAAAATAGCCGTTCTCTGCTGGTCTGTATAATGAGCCACTTAAGCAGTCTATGGCGAAGGTATCTGCAGATCCTTCCTGGGTTCTCATTGGCTGGACTTTTGAAAAACCTGCACCAACGTTCCCTAGCAACACTCTTTCTCCAAGTCAGGGGGGAACAGAGAGTGGGGAGGGGGGAGTCATGGAGCTTCATTGTGTATTCCAGGCCCTTTCTCTCCCTTTCCCCAGCTCCCACACCACACAAACAAGGACTCTCATAGAGATATGTCCTTTGCATTAAAAGTCTGCCATTTTCTTGTCTCATAGGTACAAGCTTAACCTTTCAGAAGCCTCCTTCAGAAATATAGTCTCATGCCCCATCCACCCAATCCCCCAATTAGGTCCAAAAATCTGCATATTCATTTCATCCTTCCCCACTCAAGCTCAGATGCACACCTGGGATTTATGAGTTTAGGGGATGGATGCTCTGAGTGTTCCACCTATATACAGTGCACTAGGCCTAGAGGTTCTTAAACTATGCCCCATGGATAGATTTCAGAAGATTGGGGGGGGGGGGTCTATATAATTAGCTGGAGGAAAATAACATCTTTATTTTCAATCACCTCTAACCGAAATGTAGCACTTTCTTCAACTGTTTTCTTCTGAGAAGGGGTCCAGAGCCCCCCACTCTAGATGGCCAAGAGGTCCATGACAAAATAAAGGTTAAGAATCCCTGCACCACATGAAGCCTTAATGATACAAAGGAGAAACAAGACATAGTCCATGCCCTCAAAGTACTCCAGAATTAATGAGAGAAAGGTATAGAAAGCCTAGACACAAATAAGTGATACAAGAAGGAATATGTTCAGGGTAAAGAAAACGTCTCAGGCAAAGTGCTCTGGGAAATCTGAGGAGAGATACAGGAGTTCATAGTAAAAAGAAGGCAAAGGAACATTGTGAGGAGGGCCAAGGACACACACTAGGTAAAGAATGTCAATAGTTAAAATTTGATAGAGGTCTGAACACATGGAGGCTCTTGTTTCTTTGTCTTCTGTCCTTGTAATTCCCTCATCCAGCACAGATCTTAGAAAATTTGTTGTTTGGTCCTTCAGTCATTTCTTACTCTTCCTGAATCCATGATCCATAGCAAGCCAGGCCTTTCTGTGCCCCATACTGTCCTGAAGTCTGTCTAAGCTTCCATGACACTATTTATCCATTTTATCCTTAACCACTCTCTTCTCCTATTGCCTTCAATCTTTCCCAACATCAAGTTCATTTCCAATGAGCCCTGTCTTCCTCTTATGGGCCCAAAGTGTTTAAGCTTTAATTCCAGTATTTGTCCTTCCAGTATTTGTCTGAGCTTCTTTAAGTATTGATTCATCTGACCTCCTTGCTGTCTCAAAAGTCTTCTCCAGTGCCACAATTCAAAACTTCATCTTTCATTATAGTCCAACTCTCACAATCATCCATTGTTACTTGAAAAACCACAGCTTTCACTCTATGGATCTTTGTCAGCAAAGTGATGTCTCTGCTTTTAATATGCTACCCAGATTCGCTATAGCTTTCTGTCAAAGGAGCAAATATCTCTTAATTTCATGGCTGCAATCACATGTGCAGTGATGTCTAAGTTCTAGTGTGTAAAACCTGACATGGTTTCCGTTTCTTCTCCCTCTATTTGCCAGGAAGTGATGGGATCAGTTGACAAAATCTTTGTTTTTGTAATGTTAAACTTCAAGCCAATTTTTATATTTTGCTCTTTAACTCTCCTCAAGAGGCTTCTTAATTCTTTTTAATTCACTTTCTGCCATCAGAGAAGTATTGTTGATATTTCACCCTGCAACCTTAATTCCAGTTTTTGACTCCTCCAGCCTGGCATTTCCCATGATGTAATCTGCACATATGTTAAATAAATAAGGTGACAATACATAGCTTTAAACCAATCAATTGTTTGTGTTCAGTTCTAACTGTTGCTTCTTGGCCCACGTAGAAATTCCACAGGAGATGGATAAGATGGTCTGGTAGTCCCATCTCTTTGAGGACTTGCCATATTTTGTTGTGAGCCATATAGTCAAAGGTTCTAAGGTAGTCAACGAAGCAGGAGTAGATGTTTTTTTTTTTCTGGAACTCCCTTGCTTTCTCCATAATCCAGCAAATGTTGGCAATTTGGCCTCTATTTTCTCTGCCTCTTCTAAAATCAGCCTGCCCTTCTGATAACTCTTGGTTCACATATTGCTGAAGCCTAGCAAGCAAAATCATAACCTTGCTGGTGGGTGAAATCAACGCAGTTGTTCAGTAATTTGAATATTCCTTGGCATTGCCCTTCTTTAAGCCCGGGATGTAAACTGATGTTTTCCAATCCAGCAGTCACTGATATGTTTTCCAAATGTGCTGGCATACTGAGTGCAGAACGTTAACAGCATCCTCTTTTTGAGTTTTAAGTAACTCAGCTAAAATTCCATCCCTTCCACTAGCCTTCTTGTTAGCAATGCTTCCTAGGACCCACAGGACTGCATTGTCCAGGATGGCTAGCTCTAGATCAGTAACCACGTTCTTGAGCTTACTGGGGATGTTAAAAACTTTCTTATATATATGTTCTCTAAATGCTTACCATCTCTTCTTAATCTCTCCTACTTCTGTTAAGTCACTACTGTGATTCATTTAAGAAAGCTTTATTTTTCCTTGCTGTTCTCTGAGATTCTGTATTCAGTTAGGTACACCTTTCCCTTTCCTTCTTTCCCTTTCCCTTTTTTCTCAGCTATTTGTAAAGTCTCGTCAGACAGCCATTTTGCTTTCTTCCTCTTCATTTTCTTTGGGATATTTTTTGTTGTTGCCACCTGTACAATATTTTGAACTCCTTTCCACAGTTCTTCAGGCATTCTATCTACCAGATCTAACCCTTTAAATCTATTTATCACCTCTATTTCATATTCATAAAGGATGTTATTTAGGTCATATCTCTATGGTCTGATGATTTTCCCTACTTTCTTCAATGCAAGTCTAATTTTGCAATAAAAAACTCTATCTGCCCCAATTGATAAATGGTCAAAGGACGTGAACAGGCAATTTTCAGAGGAAGAAATTAAAAATATCTATAGTCATATGAAAAAATGCTCTAAACCACTTTTGATTAGAGAGATGCAAATCAAAACAACTCTGGAGTATCACATCACATCTATTATATTGGCAAACATGACAGAACAGGAAGATGATAAATGTTGGAGAGGATGTGGGAGAGTTGGAACACTAACACTCTGTTGGTGGAGTTGTGAGCTGATCCAACCATTCTGGAGAGCAATTTGGAACTATGCCCAAAGGCATATGCATACCCTTTGTCCCAGCAATATCCCTTCTAGGACTGTATCCCCAGGAGATCATAAAAATGGGAAAGGGTCCCACATGTACAAAAATATTTACAACAGCACTCTTTGTGGTGGCCAAAAACTGGAAATCAAGGAAATGACCATCAATTGGGGAATGGCTGAATAAATTATGGTATATGAATGTGATGGAGTACTATTGTGCCATAAGAAATGATGAACAGGAAGACTTCAGGGAAGCCTGGAAAGACTTATATGATCTAATGCTGAGTGAAAGGAGCAGAACCAGGAGAACTTTGTGCACAGCAACGACCACAGTGTGAGAGAGTTTTTTCTGGTAGACTTGGAACTTCATCACAATGCAAGGACTTAAAAATATTCCCGGTGGTCTTCTAAGGCAAAATGCCTTCCACATCCAGAGAAAGAACTATAGAATTCAATTGCAGAATGTAGCAGATCATTGCGTGTGTGTGTGTGTTGCGTTTTGGTTTATTAGATGATTTCTCCCACTCATTTTAATTCTTCAACACAGCATGACTATAGTGAAAACGTATTTAATAGGAATGTATGTGTAGAACCTATACAAAATTGTATGCTGTCTCGAGGAGGGAGGGGAGAGGGAGAGGGGATGGAGGGGAAAATAATAATCTAAGTTATATAGCAGTTATTGTAGAACACTGAAAATAAATAAAATTAATTAATTAAAAAGAAAAGCAAAGGAAAAAAACTCTCTCTGAGCCAGAGTGAGCTCCACTTGTTTTAATTGGCTCAGTAGAGCTTTTCCACCTTTGGCTGCAAAACATATAATCAGTCTGATATCCATGCTGAACTTCTATTGATGTCCATAGGTAGAGTACAACCCCACTCTGGGGGTTGTAAAAAGAGTGTTATAACCAGTGAGTAATTTTGGCGAAAGTTTATCAGTTTTTACCCGCTTCATTTTGTACTCCAAGACCAAATTTACCTGTTATTCTAATTAGCTTTAGATTTCCTACTTCAGCACTCTTATCTCCTATGATGAATGTGACAACTTCTTTGGGTTATTTCTAGAAGATGTTGTAGATCTTCATAGAACTAGTCAACTTTGACCTCTTCAGCATCAGTGGTTGGAGCCTAGACGAATAACCATGTGATGCTGAACAGTTTACTTTGGACTCAAACAAATATCCTTCTGTCATTTTTGAGATTTTACCCTAGTACTTCTTTTCTCACCTTTTCACTAATTATGAGAGCTGTGTCATTTCTTCTAAGAGATTCTTGCCCATAGTAATCTATGTAGTGACACCTGGATTAAATTCACCCATTCCTGTCCATTTAAGTTCACTGACACCCAAGATGTAGAGGTTTTATCTTTGCATCTCCACTTTGACCACATGTACCTTTCCTTGGTTCATGCAGTTTACATTCCAGGTTCCTAAAGAGTATTGATATTTGCAGCATCTGACTCTATTTGCCACCAAATGCATCCATGGCTGAGCTTCCTTTTGGCTTTGACCAAGCCCATTCATTCTTCCTGGAGCTGCTTGGAGTTGTCTTCCTCTCTTCCCACCTGAGGGGCTCATCCTCTGATGTAATTCTTTCATCATTTTAATATTTTTTGCTAGGTTTTCTTGGCAAACACTCTGAAGTGGTTTTCCATTTCCTTCTGCTTTTTGTCAGAACTCTCCAATATGATCCATGCACTTTGGGTGACCATGCATGGCATAACTCAAAGTTTCATTGACCTATGAAAGCCCTCCACCAAGATAAGGCAGTGATCCAGGGGGACCTTAGTACACAGTAAACTCTTCATAAATGCTCCTTCTATGAGTCAGTGAGTCAACAAGCATTCATTAAGGTCCTGCTGTGTTCCAGGCACTGCTGGTGACATAAAGAAATGCAAAAGGACAGTTCCTTCTCTCAAGGAGCTCCCAGTCTAATGAGAGAGAAAACAAGCCAACAACTAAGTACAAACACAGGATAGACTGGAGAGAATCTCATAGGAAAGACCCTAAGTGCTTAACAAATGCTTGTTGACTGCTGATTGCAATAAAACCAAGATTAGTGGTGGGTGATTATAAAAATCCCCTTTCCCATAATCAGTTGTAATATTTGTTTTCAGGGGTATTGACCCCTAAATCCAGCTGCATAATCATGAATAAAGCTGTTACTCAATCCTTTCTTGTGGGCTGGAGAAGACCCTAGTTTTTGAGGGGTGGTTGTACTTATTTATTTTGACCGCATTTGTTGTCAGTCTACCTCAGCTTCCTCTTTCACCTAAGGGAACAATTAAAAAACCAAGATAAAATAAATATTTTCACAATAAATATAATAGATCAGCAAAATAAATTCCCACATTAGCCCCTTCCAAAAATAGGTCTCATTCTGCATCAAGTCCATTCCCTCCTCCCAGAGAGGTGAGGATCCTGCTTCCTCCTTGGTCCTCTGGCATCATGGTTTCCCAGCCCACTGAACAGAGATAAAAGTCTTTCAGAGTCCTCAGTCAGTGAGTCAATAGATATTTTTAAGCTCCTACTATGTTCCAAGCACCAAGTACTAAGTGCTGGGGATACAAAGACAGGCAAAAGCAGTCCTTGACCTTGAGAAGTTCTCAGTCTAATGGAAAAGAAAACATGCAAACAATTATGTACAAACACTGTCTACACAATAGTTTGGTGATGATGAACAGAAGTAAGGAATTCCATCTTGAATTATTAAGGGTTAGGGTTAGGAAAGGCTTCATGAAGGAGGTGTGTCAAATGGTACCTTTATCTATTATAGGGGAGAGAGGGAGGGAGAGAAAGACAATTTGAAATTTAAAATGAGACAAAAAATAAATAATTTTTTTTGAAAAACAAAAAAAGATCCCTTTGATAACTGAGTGGAAAATAGAGTGGGATGGGGAAGCAATGGAGGCAGGCAGATGCCCCCTCCCCAGACCTCTGCAATAGCCAAGGCAGAAGCCAAGCCAATGTGTAGGATGTGGAGGGTGACAGAGCAGGGAAAGGGGTCTTATGTGAAAGATGTTACAAAGTAAAATGGACAAGCCTAGGTGAGGGATAGAATAGAGAGGAACGAGAGTGAGGGAAGAGTCGACAATGGCATGTAGCTAATGAGCCCCAGGGACACTGAAGTTGGGAGCTTGAGTGATCAGGAGGAGGAGAGGTGCCCCAACAGTAATAGGGAAGAAGACAGCAGGAGCGTCTGGGGGTCCAGATGAGAGGTCTTTCTTGATAAGGTTGCTGTCCCTGCTCTGTTCTTCATCATGTCCCTGAGGTCTATGTCCTCTGGAACCGTCCATTTTGTAATTTCTAATGGAACCATAATATGGTGCCCCATTCCTACACCAGGAGCTATTTAGCCATTCCCCAGTAGGCTGGCACCCCTCTGGTTCTTGGGATTTTTTTACTACTATGAAAAGAATCACTAGAAATTTTTCTGTAGATATAAAACCCTTGATAGGTCACAGTTTTCAATTTGCTCTGGTAATGGATTCTGCATCTGTCAGGTGTTGTCAAGAGTACTGGAATGGATGGAGGACAGAAGCAAGGATCAGAGGACCACAGACTTAGATGTGGAAGGGACATTAGCACCTGTCTAGTACAAGACACTTACTTCAACCATGATGAAGCTGAGGCCAGGAAAAGAAAGCTGGGTGAGACAATAGACTAGAAGTCAGGAAGACCTGCTTTGAAATCTCAGACACAGAACAACTACTTAGTCTGAGACAAGTCACTTAACTTGTCTGAGGCTCAATTTTCTCATTGGTAAAATAAAGAAAATGGATTTGTTGACCTTCAAATTCCCTGCCAGCTCTAATCTATGTCCTCATTATCTCCGAACCTAAGATTCAGAACTCTCTCTCCATTTCATTGTCTCTGTCTCTATCACACTCTCTGCCTCTTTGTCTTTCTGTCTTTGTCTCTTCCTCTCTCTGCCCTGGAATATCTCTCTCCCTCTGCATCACTCTCTATATCTTTCTTTTCTCTATCTCTGTCTCTCTGTCTTTTTCTCTTCCTCTTCTCTCTCTGGCTTAACTGGACTTAACTGTTATCTCTCAGCAGATGACTCCCAGATATCTCCCTCCAGCCCCAGTCTCTCTCCTGAGCTTTAGGCTGACCTCACTAACTGCCTATTTAGATATTTCAAAATGTCATGTCCCAGAGACATCTCAAAATCACTAAGTTGGCATTCAGTAATGATCAATGTTAAATCTTCTAATTGGGTTTCAAAAAAAATCAACATCACAAGTGTAAGATGAGGGAGTCATGGATCAACCGTTTTTTCTGAAAAGATCTGAGGGTTTTAGTGCACTGTGAGCCCAATATGTGTGAGCACTGAAGCATGCCAGCTAATAGATATTATTCAATCTTGGGCTGCATTAATATGGGCACAGCTTCTATGACTAGGGAGGTATGGGAGAATGCCACTTTTCTCTGCTTTTCTCATAGCTCAGCTTGAGCATTATGTTCAGTTCTGGGCATCAAGGTTTACTAAGGACATTGATACCATGGACAATGTCCAGAGAAGAGTAGACAAGAAGGTGAAGGGTCACCAGTTCATGTCACATGTGGATCGACTGAAGGAACTTGGGATGTTAATCTAGAATAAAGAAGAATCAGGGAGGACATGAGAGCCATCATCAAGTATAGGTAGTGATGTCACAGGGAAAAGGATTAGATCTGTTTGATTTGGTCCCAAAAGACAGAACCAGCAGGATGAGGTGAAAATTACAAAGAGACTCAATGTCAGTAAAAACTGTCCAACCTTCTACCAATGAGAGCTGTCCAGAAAGTGCCAGAGGAGAATGTGCTGCCTATACAGGAGGGGGTTCAGGGGGGAAATGAGGAAGCATCACCTTCAAAAGCTTCCAGGAGAGGTTGGATAATCACTTATTACTTACACTATGGTGAGGAGTCCTTTAGGATATGAATTGCCCTCAGTGGCTGCTGGATCCCTACCAACTTGAAGATTCTTTGATGCTGAGAGGTCCAAAACAGATCTGCTGTTATCTTTCCCACTAGCCCTACCTATCTCCCTGGCCATCCACCTCTCCACCATATCTCTCCCATCTGACCCCTGCCCTCTGCTTTCACAGTCTTCACCTCAGTTCCTACCCCAGTCCCCTCTCACTGAGATCATGGCAATGGCCTCCAAATTGGAGGCCCTTCCTCCAGTCTTTTCCCATCCAGTCCATCCTGAACCCAGCAGTTACCAAAGGTATTTCCTTAAGCTCAGACCTGACCTTGCCACTCTCCTACTCATTGATGTCCATTGGCTCCCTGTGGCCTCTAGGACCAAGTACAAACTTTTGCAGTTGAGGGACCTATACAACCTGGTCCCAATCTATCTTCCCTGCCTCATTGGACATCACTCCCCATCTTGAATCCTGTGATATAAACTCACCTTCTCTCTGTTCTTCACAAATGCCTTTCCCTTCCTGTCTCCCTGAATATGTACTGGACATTTCCATGTCTGGATTGTTCTCCCTCCACCTCTGCCTCACATAATCCTCCATTTCCTTCAAGATTCAACCCAAGCATCATTTCTACATGAAGCCTTCCTTTCCTGAGCCCATGTGTGCTAATGCCTCCTTCTCCGTTTCTCTTGTATGGAACTTCCGTGTATTTTTTCTCAGTCTAGGAGTAGATGGGAAGCCAGCCTCAAAGCCAGTTTGGTTCATTGTCAACTCCCCTTCCCCTGGGGCACCTCTGTGCTTTGAGCATCTTCCTAGGAAGATAAATAGCTGAGAAGATGATTAAATGCAAAATTGATAGCGAAAGTTTCCTCTCCTGGGGTTATCCTATATCGGTGAAATATTAGCTGGACTTGAAAATGTGCTTACTCCCTTTTCATTTAGGTTTTTTACATATATTATTATTATTACAAACAGGCATATATGTATAAGTATATACACACATATACATCTATGTATCTTTATTACTATATACACATCTTTATGTATATGTGTTGTATATGTGCATGTAAAAGTATATATTATATATGCATATATACATATGTGTGTATCTGTACATATTGCATCCCCAGCGCCTAGCACAGTGTAGAGATCATAAAAGTTTCCATTAATGTTTTCTTGAGAAGCCACTGAAAACCAAATCTTTCTCAGAAGCCATAGAGTTAACAATACATCTCTTCTCTGCTGGTCTTTATAATGAGCCACTTGAACAGTCTCT
Organism: Notamacropus eugenii; assembly: GCF_028372415.1. Lineage (NCBI taxonomy): Eukaryota > Metazoa > Chordata > Mammalia > Diprotodontia > Macropodidae > Notamacropus > Notamacropus eugenii. The sequence goes on along the minus strand of NC_092874.1, from coordinate 470,836,123 downwards.
GGCAAAGGTGTCTGCAGATCATTCCTGAGTTCTCATTGGCTGGAGTTTCTATAAACCTGCTCCAATGTATCCTAGCAACACTCTTCCTCCAAGTCAGGGGGGATTGGGGAGTGTGGGGGTGGGGTGGAAAGTCATGGAGCTTCATTGTCTACCCTAGACCCTTAGTCTCCCCTATCCCACCTCCCACCCCACCAGAATCAACTAATCACTCTCAGAGGTTTCTCCTTTGTACTGTAATTTTGCTATCTTCTCTCCTCCAGGGAACAAACTTAATTTTTGGAATGCTTCTTCTAGACCTAAGGCCTTGTTCCATGTACACAATCGACCAATTACCTCTAAAAATCCATATATCTTTCATCTTTCCCCCAAAGGATCTCAGGTACATACCTATGATTTATGAGATCAGGGAATGGGCAGGAAAAAATGCCCTGGTCTTGTTATTAAAAGACCTTATCAACCATAGGCAATATACTAGACCTTCTCTTTCTTTTTTATTAGAACATCAATTACATCATGCCCTCTCAATGGGAGTGTTGCCTAGGTTTCTCTTCTAATTCATATCTGTCTTCCTTTCTCTCTTTTTCTCTCTTTCTCACTTCCCACCCTTTCTCTTTCCATCTCTTTCTTCCCTCATTCTCCCTTTTTTTCTGTTTCTAGCTCTTTTTTATCTTTCTTATTTCTTCCCTCTCTCTATGTCTCTCTCTTTTTCTCTGACTATCTCTGACTCTGTCTGTCTGTCTCTCTCTCTCTGACCTCACCAGCTCCATGGGTTTAATTATCATCTCTCTGCACATGACTCCCATATCTTTATGTCCAGCCCCAGATTTTTCAGAGCTTAATGCCCACAATTGCCTATTTAAATATTTCAAATTGCAATGTCCCAGAGACATCTCAAAAGTCAGTAAGATGACATTCAACAGGAGCTGATGTTAAATCTTCTAACTGGGTAAAAAAAAAACTTAACTTCACAAGCATAATATGAAGAAAGCATGGATCAACAGTTCTTTTTGACAGATATGGGGGTTTTAGTGCACTGTGAACCCAAATAGGTGAGCAATGTGGTGTGGCAGCCATTAGACCTGATACAATCTTGTGCTGCGTTAATAGGGGCACAGATTCCATGAACAAGGAAGTGAGGAAAATCCCTCTTTTCTCTGCCTTTTCATATCTCATCTTCAGTATTATGTTCAGCTCTGGGCATCATGGGTGACTAAAGACAGTGAAAAGCTGTAGAGTGTACAGAAAACAGCCAGGAGGGTGAAGGGTCATCAGTTGATGACTCATGTGGATCAACTGAAGGAGCTTGGGACACTAAGCTTAGAGCAGGGAAGCATCAGGAAGGACATGAGAGTCATCTTCAAGTATAGACAGTGATATCGCAGGGAAAGGGGATTAGATCTGTTCTGTTTGGACCCAGAGGACAGAACCAGGAGGATGTCATGAGAATTGGAAAGAGGCTCAACAGGATGGGGTGAAAGTTACAAAGAGACTCAACAAGGCTCAATGTCAGTAAAAACTGCCCAACTTCCTACCTATGAGAGCTGTCCAGAGTGCCGAAGAGGAATAGACTGCCCCAAGAGGAGGGGGCAGAGGAGCGGGCACCACCTTGGAGGAATTCCAATAGGGGTACAATGATCACATTACTTATGTTATGGTGGGGATTCCTTTGGGATGTGATTACCCTCAGTGGCTGCTGGATCCCTACCAATTTGAAGATGCTTTGATACTGGGAGGCCCAAAACAGATGTCCTACATTTTCTTTCCCACAGACCCCTCCTGTCTCCCAAATTGACCCATTTCTATTGACAGCACCACCATTCTTCCTGTCTCCTAACTTCATAAGCACCATTTCTACATGAAGCCTTCCTCTCCTGAGCCCAGTCCTGCTAATGGTGGTCTTCTCTGTCTCCCTTATGTTTGACTTCCTTGTATTTTTTTTCTCATAATGCCTTTATCCACAATCTAGGAGTGGATGGGGAGCCAGTCTCAAAGCCATTTTGGATGGCTCACTATTAAGTTACCTTTGCCCTGAACATTCCCTTCACTTCTGTGCTCTGAGCATCTCCCTAGGAAAATAAATAGCTGAAAAAGTGCCCAAATGCAGAACCCATAGAGAAAGAGTCCTCATCTTGGGGTACCTTGTATATGTGAAATCACAAGTGGAGTTCAGAATGTGCCTATTCCCTCTTCATTTAGGCTTCATATGCATACACACTCACAAATACATACACATATATTTGCATATATGTGTGTATGTATATATAAATACTTATATATACACACACATACATGTATATATTTGCATCCCCAGGGCTAGCAAAGGTCAGAGAACATAGCAATTTCAATGCTTGCTTGCAGGTTTTCCTTGGCAAGTCATGAAAAACTAAACCTCTCTCAGAAGCCATAGAGTTAACAATACATCCCTTCTCTGCTGGTCTGTATAATGAGCCACTTGAACGCTCTCTGGCGAAGGTATCTGCAGATCATTCTTGAGTTCTCATTGGCTGAAGTTTCTAAAAACCTGCTCCAACGTTCCCTAGCAACACTCTTCCTCCAAGCCAGGGGTGGACTTGGGGGGCCCAGAAGAGGGGGCTGAGAATCCGGGAGCTTCATTGTCTATTCAGGCCCTTACTCTCCCCTAGCCCAGCTACTGCAACACAAAATAATCAAGCAAGGATTCTCATAGAAATTTCTCCTTTGTGTAATTCCGCCATCTTCTCTCTTCAGAAGAATAACCCTAGCTTTTCAGTCTTCCTCCAAAAGCACAACCCCATGACCCATTCACACCATCCTTCAATTAGGTCTAAAAATCCATTTGTCTGTCCTTCTTCCACCCTCAATTTCAGGTGCATATCTGGGATCAATAAGATCAGGAGAAGGGGGGGGGCAAGGAGGGAATGGCCAAATCTTGCTACAAAAATGCAGTGCAACAAACATAGAGATTTTAAACTCTGGCCCATAGATAGATTTCAGGTGGGAAGACAAAATGAGACTGGAACAAATTACATCTTTTTTTCTCTAACCTCAAACGGAAATGTAGCGTTTCCTTCAATTGTTTAAAAGTATTTTTCTGACAAAGGGGTCCGAAGGCTCCCCAGATGACCAAGGGGCCATGGCACAAAAAAGTTCATAATCCCTGCACTAGTGTTAAAGATACAAAGTTGAAACAAGACACAGTCCTTGCCATGAAAGTGCTTTCTATCCAATTGGGGAAGGGCATGGAATACATGCACACAAATACCTGTGAAACAAGAGGAGAGATGTTCAGTGCAAAGAAAATGTCCAGGCAAACTTCTATGAGAAATCTGAAGAGGGACAGATGACTTTTCTGGGGTTCAAAGCAAAAAGAGGGAAGGGAAGCACAGTGAGGTGGTCCAAGGACACACACCAAGCAGCCAGGGTCAGTAGTCAAATTTAGAGGAGGTCTCAATATATTCAGTCATGCTTTTTTGTTTTCTCTTTGTAATTCCTTCATCCAGAGCTGAGCACACAGTAAGCCCTTCATAAATGCTCACTCTGTGTGTCAGTCAATTAACAAGCATCAGTCAAGGGCATAGTATGTGCTAGCCACTGCGGGTGATATAAAGAAAGGTAAAAGGACAGACAGTCCCTTTTCTCAAAAGAGCTCCCGTTCTAATGGGAGAGAAAACAAGCCAACAACTATATAATGATAAAAACAGGATAGATGAAGCAAATCTCACAGGGAAGGCACTGAGTACTTAATAAACGAGTGTTGATTTATTGATTGCATTTAAATTGAGATTAGAAACAGGTTATTATTAAGATCCCAATAGATATTGTAACACTTGTTTTCAGGTGCGTTGACCCCTAAATACTGCTACATAATCATTAATAAACTTACTGCTCTCTAGTCCCTCATTGTGGCTTGGAGGCAGATCTAGTTTTAGTTTTTCGCATTTGTTTATAATTGCCACGTTTATTATCAGCCTACCTCCACTTCTCTTTTCCCCTTTTCATCAATAAAAATAAAACAATAGAAAAGTAAAATCCTCACAGTAAATATGATAGACCAGCAAACAAAATTCCACAAACATGCCATCCATTCCCTCCTGCCAGGGAAGTGGGCATCCTGCTTCCTCCTCAGATCCTCTGGCACCATGGTTTCCCAGCCCACGGAGCAGAGCTGGAAGTCTTTCAGAGTCCTCAGTCAGTGAGTCCATAGACATTTTTGAGCTCCTACTATGTGCCAAACACTAAGTGCTAAGTGCTGAGGATACAAAGAAAGACAAAAACCGTCTTTGTCCTTGAGGATCTCACAGTCCAGTGGGTCGGGAAACATGCAACGAGCAATGTACAAACACTGTATACTTGAGGTAACTTGGTGAGGATAAACAGGTGGAAGGATTTTCTTCCTGACTCATTAAGGGAAGTAAGGAAAGACCTCCTGGAGAAAGTAGGATTTTAGCTGGGAGCTGGAGAAAGGCAGAGAAGTCAGGAGACAGAGAAGAGGAAGGAGAGAGGAGGAGGGAGAGAATGCTAGGAGGCACGGGGGACTGTCAAAGAGAAGCCTACAGCTGAGGGGTGGGGGCTCTTGTTTGGGGAATAGCAAGGCCAAGTCACTATATGGTAGGGCACATGGGAGGAGGAGGGTGTAGGTGTGAGAAGACCGGAAAGGGGTGTGTGTGGAGGGGAGGCAAGGTTAGGGCGTGACAGGTTTTGAAAGCCAAGCAGAGGATTTCATATTTGATCCTGACAGTGATAGGGAATCACTGAAGGTTATTGAGCAAGTATACTCAGTGAGAATGTTACTTTAGGAAGATCCCTTTGACAACTGAGTAAAGGATGGACTAGGGTGGGGAGTCAGTTCAGGAAGCAGACTCCCTCCCCAGCAGGCCAGTTCAATAGCCACGCCATGAGATGATGAGGGCTGGGACCCAAATTTTGGGGGAAGTTGACAGAGCGGGAAAAGGTGTCATATGTGAAAGATGTTACAAAAGGAAAATGGACAAGCCTCAGTGGGAGACAGAATACAAAGGAGTGAGAGGGAAGGAGTCACAGTGGCACCAGCTGGTGACCCCGGGGTCACTGAAGTTGGGGACCTGAGTGATCAGGAGGAGGGGGGTGTCCGGGACAGTAATAGGGAAGATGGCAGCAGGGGGCCTAGGGGGTCCAGATGAGATGTCTTTCACAATAAGGTTGTTGTCACTGCTCTGTTCAGCATCATGTCACTGAGGTCTTCTTGTGTCCTATGAAATTGTCCATGTTGTCGTTTCTGATGGCACCATTATATTGTGTCCCTTCCATACACCAGGACCCAGTAGGTCTGCACCACTTTAGTTTCCAGGGTTTTTTCCTACTATAAAAAAAAGCTACTATGAGTATTTCTGTATGTATAAGACCCTCCATAGGTCAAAGCTTTCAGTTTGTTCTGGTAATGGACCCTGTGTCTCTCAGGAGTTGTCAGAGGGACTGGAATGGAGGGAGAATAGGAGCAAGAATCAGAGAACCATCAGAGAACCATCTGAAAAGGACATTAGTACCTGCCAAGTCTAAGACCCTCATTTCAACCATGAGTAAGCTGAAGCCAGGAAAAGAAAGCTGGGTGAGTCAATGGTTAGAGCATTGAACCAGGAGTCAGGAAGACCTGTTTTGAAAACCCACCTCAGACACTTATCAGCGGTTTAGTCTGAGGTCAGTCACTTAACTTCTCTGAGGCTCAGTTTCCCCACCTGTAAAATAAAGAAAATGAATTTGTTGACCTCCAAGTTTCCTGCCAGCTCTATCTATGTCCCCATTATCTATGAATCTATGATTCAGAGCTCTCTCTCTTTTTCTCTCTCTCTCTTTCACTCTCTCTCTCCCCTTTCTTCTCCCTTACTCTTTCTCACTGTTTCCTTCTCTCTTTTTCTCTCTCTTCTCCCTTCTCTGTCTGTCTCTGACTCTGTCTCTTCCTCCTGTCTTTCTGACCTCACCACCTCCCTGAGTTTAACGATCATCTCTCTGCAAATGACTCCTACATCTTTCTCTCTGGCCTCAGTCTCTCTCCTGTGTTTCAGGCCCACATTACCTACTGCCTACTTTGATATTTCAAATTGTAATCTTTAAGAAACATTTCAAAATCAGTAAGGTGACATTCAATAGAGACCAATGTTAAGTCTTCCAATTGGGTACCAAAAAATTCAACTTTATAAGTGTATGCTGAGGATGGCATGGATCAAGAATTTTTCTGAAAAGATCTGGGGGGTTTTCGTGCACTGCAAGCCCAATACATGTGAGCAGTGTAGTGTGACAATAGACCTTATTCAATCTCGTGCTGCATTAATAGAAGCACAGCTTCCATGGCTAGGGAAATGGGGGATAATCCCACTTTTCTCTCCCCTCTTCATAGCTCATCTTGAGGATTATGTTCAGCTCTGGACATCATGGTTGACTAAGGACATTGAAAAGCTGGAGTGTCTAGAGAACAGCCAGGAGGGTGAAAGATCATCAGTTCATGACACATGTTGCTCAACTGAAGGAGCTTGGGATATTTAGCTTAGAGTAAGGAAGCATTGGGGGGACATGTATAGAGAGTGATATCACAAGGAAAAGGGATTATTAGATCTGTTCTGCTAGATCTGCCACAGAAGACAGAACCAGCAAGATGGAGTGGAAGTTACTAAGAAGTTCAACAAGGCTCAATGTCAGAAAAAAAAACTGCCCAACTTCCTAACAGTGAGAGCTGTCCAGAGTGCTAAAGGGGAATGGGCTGCCTAGAGAGAAAGGGCAGGGGAGGGGGCACCACCTTGGAGACCTTCCAATAGATCACCTCTTACTTATGTTATGGGTAGGGCTTCTTTTAGGATATTGATTGTACTTGATGGCTGCTGGATCCCTACCAACTTGAAAATTCTTTGATGCCGGGAGGTCCAAACAGATCTCCTACATTATCTTTCTGAGTTTGAACCCAAAAATTCTCTATCACCATAGTAGCTAGTTATGGTCACTTGTTTACTCACTTTTTAGAGGTTTATTTCTTAGCTATTAACTTTATGTTAGAATCAGACCCTAGTCCTGAAGTATGAAGGTTAATGCTTCAGGCTTCAGGTTTTTGGTGCTGCCATTTCTGAGCTCTGTCTGGGAACCTTACCTCAGTATTCCTCTCTGCCACTGAACCAGGACCAGGGCCCCTAGCAATGCTATTACCACAAATACCCGTACTCCAATGGTCTCTCCTGCTATAAACTTCAGCTGACTCCTCTGCCCTGGAACCAAAAACCAGGGACTCCGCTCTCCTTTCAATGATTCCAGTCAGCAGGTCTCCTGGGTCCCCTCTGAGACTGTACTCCTCCTTGTCTACAGCCATAACCCAGAACCTTTCTGCTCAGCACACCTGGGCCCTGCATCCAGCAACAGCAAAGGGTCCTGGCATCTTACCTTCATCAGCCACCTAACTTCTACTCTACACTGTCCATGGGGTAAAAGTTTCTGTCCCCCACCAGCTGCCCAGGGCTTCTTACTTGTTGATTTGGCAATATCTCCCTGGAGATATCTGCACTTTAATAGGCACAGACCACCATACCTGGAAGTCAGATCTTTCCTAAGGTCTTCCCAGGTTGTCTGGATGGAACAACTGTTTTGCCCTGACTTTTAATTATTTTTATTTCTCAAAGTTCACCATGAGGCATTACTTTTTATTATTTGTGGAGGTATTCTAAAAATCGAGGTAATTTCCAGCTTTGTTCCACCATCTTCTCAGAATTCTCCCTCCCCGTTAACATTTAAAGCCCTATACTGCTTGCCACCAACTTATACTCTCCCATCTCATTGGACATGACTCCCCATCTTGAACTTTGCAATACAAACTGGCCTTCTCTCTGTTCTTCACAAACAACCTTTCCCTTCCTGTCTCCCTGAATTGGTACTGGACATTCCCCATGCCTAGAAAGCTCTCTCTCCTCACCTCTGCTCTCACAGCCCTTCTTTTCTTCAAGACTCAACAAAAGCACCATTTCTACATGAAGCCTTCCTTTCCTCAGCTCAAGCCTGCTAAAGGCATCCTGCCCTAACTCTCTTGTATCTAACTTTGGTGTATTTTTATCTTTATGCTTTTAGCCACAGCCTGGGAGTAGATGGGGAGCCAGTTTGCCTCAGTATCAAACTGCCCATCATCTCTGTGCTCTGAGCATCTCCCTGGGATGATAAATAGCACAGAAGGTGCCTAAATGCAGCACCTATAGAGAAAGGTTCCTCATCTTGGGGTACCCTGTACACGTGAAATCACAGTTGGAATTCAGAAGGTGCCTGTTTCCTTTTCATCCAGGTTTTTTACATATATGTATTTATACATGCATATATATACACATAAAGGCACATATAGATATACTTATATATATGCTCAGCTGTATATATGTACACCTGTGTCTTTCTGTGTGTATATATGTATGTTTACATATTTATATGTATGTATACACACATATGTCTGTCCCCAGACCTGGCACAGGGCAGAGAACATAACGGTTTTTATTAATGCTTACCTAATTTCCTTGATAAGCTGATGAAAACTAAACCTATCTCAGAACCCACAGAGTTAACAATACATCCCTTCTCCGCTGGTCTGTATAATGAGCCACTTGAAAAGTCTATGGCGTAAGGTATCTGCAGATCCTTCCTGGGTTCTCATTGGCTGGAGTTTCTAAAAACCTGCACCAATGTTCCCTAGCAACACTCTTCCTCCA